>NW_026906278.1:0-96084 GCF_033807715.1 Cololabis saira | reverse complement strand
AGTCATAGAATATAAGTAATTGATTTGTTGGTTTTATTTATTGGAGTTAAAGTGCCTTAACCATGTGCAAAACACTTTAGGACGTGAGCTGTCGCTGTTACCACGTTGAAATATGTGTGGGTAGATTAAGCGAGAGCGTTCTCTGCTGGTTGAAAAAGCTTACAGCACCTTGTATTCCCAGGCGGTCTCCCATCCAAGTACTAACCAGGCCCGACCCTGCTTAGCTTCCGAGATCAGACGAGATCGGGCGCATCCAGGCTGGTATGGCCGTAAGCAGAAGCTGCAGCTTGAAATACCTCTGATATGGAGTTGAAGATAAGTCATAGAATATAAGTCATTGATTTGTTGGTTTTATTTGTTGGAGTTAAAGTGCCTTAACCATGTGCAAAACACTTTGGACGTGAGCTGTCGCTGTTACCACGTTGAAATATGTGTGGGTAGATTAAGCGAGAGCGTTCTCTGCTGGTTGAAAAAGCTTACAGCACCTGGTATTCATGCTCATGCTTCCTGGGAAACCAAGATGGCAGCGTGCCCAGTGTCTCTCTGCTAAATGTTTGTTGGTTTTTGGCAGTTTTTATTGGATTTTATTCACTTTTAACAGCTTCTTTTATGTTGCCTGCGCTGCTGAGCTATCATTGCATGATACAATCTGGAAATCTACACTAAGGTCAGTGGATCAGTGCATATTTTTGTCCAATTGAGAAGACACTCTGCTCTCCATGCTTGGCTACTAGCCTAGCTCCATTGACTATAGCCCTGAGCTAGCTAGCCCTTGAGATAGCCCCATAGGCTAGCCCCTAGCCTTTTTGTCTTCCCAGTTTTCTCTTCGCAATTTTTTTTAACACTGGAAGTGTGGTTCGCCTTTAACCGGGATCTTCCTAGCTACATCAATTTTTTTGGGGGGGGATGTGTGAGCTCTGTGTGGGCTACACCTGTGTACAGCTCTGCTCTACTCTGATCCTGATGGTCTGAGGTGTGTTGCAAACTGGCCCAGATCCTCCGTGGCTATATCATCCAATGTTTTGAGAGTTTTTCGGGTGCTCATACCCTGGAACTAGCAACCCGCAGTAGCCTAACTAAGCTTTTTGAAGCTAGCAGCCAGCAAAAACTAGCTATCTGGAGCTAGCATTGCCCTGTAGCATCTAGCTGGAGCTAGCACCAGTCCTGCAGCTACTAGCTGGAGCTAGCATCAGTCCTCCAGCAACTAGCTGGAGCTAGCATCAGTCCTGCAGCAACTAGCTGGAGCTAGCACCAGTCCTCCAGCAACTAGCTGGAGCTAGCAACAGTCCTCCAGCAACTAGCTGGAGCTAGCATCAGTCCTGCAGCAACTAGCTGGAGCTGGCATCAGTCCTGCAGCAACTAGCTGGAGCTGGCATCAGTCCTGCAGCAACTAGCTGGAGCTAGCATCAGTCCTGCAGCAACTAGCTGGAGCTAGCATCAGTCCTGCAGCAACTAGCTGGAGCTAGCATCAGTCCTGCAGCAACTAGCTGGAGCTAGCATCAGTCCTGCAGCAACTAGCTGGAGCTAGCATCAGTTCTGCAGCAACTAGCTGGAGCTAGCATCAGTCCTGCAGCAACTAGCTGGAGCTAGCATCAGTCCTGCAGCAACCAGCTACCTGGAGCTAGCTACCAGCAGCAACTAGCTAACAGGAGCTAGCAACCAGCCCTGCAGCTAGTTACCATTTCCTGCTGCAGCTAGCCCCCCAGCTGGCCTCTACCCGACCTGCAATAGCTAGCCTGCTCCACCCTGCTAGTCTACTCCATCTGTGATCCGGCTCTCCATCTGGGCTGGTAGGCTATGCAGAGTTAGTTTGGCTTGCCTGGTGGCTGCTCTCTTGTTTGCTTTAAGTATTGCCTTAGCTTAGGAACAATGTTGCTCTTTGCTCTTGTCATGCTTTTGTTAACTGGGTGGGACTCTACTACTAGTGACAACTGTCAGACGTACGACTTGAAAGAAGAAATGTCCCAGTTGGTCACTCCAAGGGGTGAAACCCTTGTTTATGGTGTTCCATCCCAGTCTCCACTCCATTGTGTCCCTAACACTCTCAGCTACGCAGTCTTTGCAAGTTGGCGGCAGCTTCTCAGCCTCCTTGTCCTAAAAGACTGCTGCACAATCACCTCTGTGGACACTCTCCTGGACGTCATAACCTTCAATGACTCCAAACCTCGACTGACCCCTCCATCCATGGCTAAAAAGAGACTGTTTGTCCTTTTAATGCTTTTGATTTCTGGAAATATTCACTCAAATCCTGGCCCCATGTCTGGTCCTACGCCAGATGATTTTAAAAACATGCATGGGTTACGCTTCATTCATATTAATGCACGCAGTCTCCAACCTAAGATGGATATGATGCGTATTTGGGCTGAATCGACTGGTGCACATATTATTGTTGTCTCCGAAACCTGGCTCTCAAAGTCCATATTAGATAGGGATGTTGCCATAGATGGGTTTGATATCTACCGCACTGATCGTCCTCGTAGAGGGGGGGGCGTGGCCATCTATGTTAGATCATTTCTCGCTGCTCATGTCCTGCTTTCTACATCTGCTAGTAAACAATTTGAACTGTTAGCCTTGAATGTAGATTTGTCTGGAGGTCAGCACCTAACTGTTGTTGGCTGTTATAGGCCTCCATCAGCCCCCTCAGACACACTGTCTTCTTTAATGCAGCTCCTGTCTCAGCTTCACTCTAACGAAATTGTCCTCCTAGGGGACCTAAATTGGGACTGGCTCTCCTCAGCTTCAGATGACTTTAAAGCCCATTGCCTGTCTTTTGATTTCACTCAAATCATTGAAGGTCCCACTCGGCTTAATCCCAAACGACCGGACAAATCAACGCTTCTTGACCTACTCATCACTAACAGGCCTCACAAATTCACGGCATCCAGTGTTTTTGCTAATGATCTCAGTGATCATTGTGTGATCGGAGCTATCAGGGATTGTAAAATCCCCCGTTCTAAGCCCCGTATCGTTCACAAGAGAGATTTGAAGAACTTCTCAGAGCAAGCTTTCCTCCACGACCTGCAGCAGTTTCGATGGGACCGCATTCTCCTGATTGGTGATGTTCACCTTGCCTGGAACTACTTTTGTGACAGTTTCACCATTCTCATTAACAAGCACGCTCCTTTCCGGCGCTTCAGGATTAAAGGTCGGAACACTCCCTGGTTCTCTAGCGAGCTGTCCTCTCTCCTTCACGAAAGGAACCGGCTTTGGGCTGTTGCCAGGAAATCCGACTCTGAAACCGATTGGCTTTCTTTTCGGCAGGTTAGAAATAGCTTTACTGCCTCCATCAAAAAAGCTAAAAATGACTTCTATCTTTCCTGCTCTACTGACAGTTTGAATGATCCTAGAAGATTTTGGAAGACTGTTAAGTCTCTCTCTGCCAACTCTGGCCCTGCTGAGCTACCTCCTCATATCATCCATGACTCAGTACCAGTGTTCGATAAATCAGAGATGCTTAATTGCTTCAACAAACACTTTATAGCCTCTGGTTCATTATTTGATTCCTTGCCAGGAGCCAACTCTCCACCCCCCAGTTCTCCTCCTCCTTTGGGGATGGCCTCCGGTAGTCTCCCTGGGCATCACTCCTTCTCGTTCTGCCATCTCACTGTTGGTGATGTTTGGAAAGTCCTGAGGGAGCTCGACCATAGGAAATCAGCAGGTCCTGATAATCTTCCCCCTTTCTTTCTGCACCTTGCTGCAGACTTCATTGCAGAACCTGTTTCGCACATCTTTAACTTATCCATCGCCAACAACGAGATCCCAGAGGTATGGAAATCTGCCTTTGTGGTCCCACTCCTGAAGGGTGGTGACCCCAAATGTTTGAACAACTACAGGCCAATTTCCAAACTTCCTATTCTTGCTAAGGTTCTTGAGCAATTAATCAATGTACAGATCAAGGACTTCCTGGCCTTACACAATATCCTTTCACCCTTGCAGTCTGGTTTTAGGAAGCAGCATAGCACAGTATCCGCTGCTCTTAAAGTGGTCAACGACATCACTGAGGCCTTGGACAGGAAGAACCACTGTGCCGCCCTTTTTGTCGACTTGTCAAAGGCATTCGACACCGTCGACCACTCCATCTTATGTCAGCGCCTCTCGGACATTGGTTTTTCCTCCCATGCTGTTGGCTGGTTTACAAACTACCTGTCTCAGCGTAAACAGGCTGTGCAGTTTGGTGATCTGTCCTCCAACATGCTTACTACCTCTAATGGGGTGCCACAGGGTTCGGTCTTAGGGCCAACCCTATTCACCATTTACATTAATGAAATAGGATCAACCTCAAATGCTGCTGTTCATCTTTACGCGGATGACACAATTATGTACTGCTTTGCTTCTTCCATCTCCCGTGCCTTGGAGTCTCTACAGACTGCTTTTGACACCCTTCAGTCCCAGTTGTCTCAGCTTAGACTGGTGGTGAATGCAGGGAAGACCAAGGTCATGCTCTTCTCCAACAGCAAGCAGGCGTCAGCGGCACTTCCTGGCATTGTGTCTCGTCAGGGTTCACCTATTGAGATTGTGTCAAACTACAAATATCTTGGCGTTGTTCTTGACGACACTCTCACCTTCCAACTTCACATCAATATGCTCTTGAAGAAACTGAAGTTGAAACTGAGCTTTTTCTTCAGAAACAAGTCCTGCTTTTCAGCTCTTGCTAGGAAACGGCTGGTTACTGCCACCTTCTTGCCTCTTTTGGACTATGGTGATGTCCTCTACATGAATGCATCTGCAAGCTGTCTCCAACTTCTGGATGCTGCGTACCATGGAGCGCTGCGCTTCATAACCGGTTGTAAACCACTTACACACCATTGTGTGCTTTACTGTCTGGTTAACTGGCCATCTCTTTCCATCCGCCGAACCCTCCACTGGTACACTCTCATTTACAAATCCATTCTTGGTCTGCTCCCACCCTACCTCTCTGTCTACTTTTCACGCAAGCAATCCAGATACGCTCTCCGTACGCAGGATATCATTTCTTACTCCATCCCCTTGGTCCGCACAGAGAAAGGCAAAAGGGCGTTCTCTTTTGCAGCCCCGTCCGCTTGGAACTCCTTGCAACAGAGTCTGAAGTTGACGAACCTGATTCCCCTTGCTAGTTTTAAGCTTTTGCTTAGAGACATGGAGAGTGCATCTTTATCTTGTACTTGCACTAGATGACCTCTGCCGCAGCTAAGCATTTAAAGCACATAAGCTAGTCTGTGTTCTACAAGTTTTATTTTTGTCTGGGGCTAGTGTACTAACCTGATATCTCTATTTTCCAGCTATTTACCGGTTATAGTGTATTGTCATTTCCACTCTGCATCAGTTTCAAGTGTTATGTCCTGTCATATCTTGTCATGTCTCATTTTTATGTTTTATGCAACTGTGTGGATGTGAACAGGTCACACTTGAAAATGAGTCTTCGGACTCAAGTGTTTTTATCTGTATAAATAAAGGATAAATAAAATAAAAAAAAAAAATTCCCAGGCGGTCTCCCATCCAAGTACTAACCAGGCCCGACCCTGCTTAGCTTCCGAGATCAGACGAGATCGGGCGCATCCAGGCTGGTATGGCCGTAAGCAGAAGCTGGAGCTTGAAATACCTCTTATATGGAGTTGAAGATAAGTCATATAATATAAGTCATTGATTTGTTGGTGATAATAATTTAGAAGCGCTTATTTGTTGGAGTTAAAGTGCCTTAACCATGTGCAAAACACTTTAGGACGTGAGCTGTCGCTGTTACCACGTTGAAATATGTGTGGGTAGATTAAGCGAGAGCGCTCTCTGTTGGTTGAAAAAGCTTACAGTACCTGGTATTCCCAGGCGGTCTCCCATCCAAGTACTAACTAGGCCCGACCCTGCTTAGCTTCCGAGATCAGACGAGATCGGGCGCATCCAGGCTGGTATGGCCGTAAGCAGAAGCTGCAGCTTGAAATACCTCTTATATGGAGTTGAAGATAAGTCATAGAATATAAGTCATTGATTTGTTGGTTTTATTTGTTGGAGTTAAAGTGCCTTAACCATGTGCAAAACACTTTAGGACGTGAGCTGTCGCTGTTACCACGTTGAAATATGTGTGGGTAGATTAAGCGAGAGCGCTCTCTGCTGGTTGAAAAAGCTTACAGCACCTGGTATTCTCAGGCGGTCTCCCATCCAAGTACTAACCAGGCGCTACCCTGCTTAGCTTCCGAGATCAGACGAGATTGGGCGCATCCAGGCTGGTATGGCCGTAAGCAGAAGCTCCTGCTTGAAATACCTCTTATATGGAGTTGAAGATAAG
Organism: Cololabis saira; assembly: GCF_033807715.1. Taxonomy (NCBI): domain Eukaryota; kingdom Metazoa; phylum Chordata; class Actinopteri; order Beloniformes; family Belonidae; genus Cololabis; species Cololabis saira. Next base: position 89,828 of record NW_026906278.1, on the reverse strand, counting down.
TCATAGAATATAAGTCATTGATTTGTTGGTTTTATTTGTTTGGAATTAAAGTGCCTTAACCATGTGCAAAACACTTTAGGACGTGAGCTGTCGCTGTTACCACGTTGAAATATGTGTGGGTAGATTAAGCGAGAGCGTTCTCTGCTGGTTGAAAAAGCTTACAGCACCTTGTATTCCCAGGCGGTCTCCCATCCAAGTACTAACCAGGCCCGACCCTGCTTAGCTTCCGAGATCAGACGAGATCGGGCGCATCCAGGCTGGTATGGCCGTAAGAAGAAGCTGGAGCTTGAAATACCTCTTATATGGAGTTGAAGATAAGTCATATAATATAAGTCATTGATTTGTTGGTGATAATAATTTAGAAGCGCTTATTTGTTGGAGTTAAAGTGCCTTAACCATGTGCAAAACACTTTAGGACGTGAGCTGTCGCTGTTACCACGTTGAAATATGTGTGGGTAGATTAAGCGAGAGCGCTCTCTGTTGGTTGAAAAAGCTTACAGTACCTGGTATTCCCAGGCGGTCTCCCATCCAAGTACTAACTAGGCCCGACCCTGCTTAGCTTCCGAGATCAGACGAGATCGGGCGCATCCAGGCTGGTATGGCCGTAAGCAGAAGCTGCAGCTTGAAATACCTCTTATATGGAGTTGAAGATAAGTCATAGAATATAAGTCATTGATTTGTTGGTTTTATTTGTTGGAGTTAAAGTGCCTTAACCATGTGCAAAACACTTTAGGACGTGAGCTGTCGCTGTTACCACGTTGAAATATGTGTGGGTAGATTAAGCGAGAGCGCTCTCTGCTGGTTGAAAAAGCTTACAGCACCTGGTATTCCCAGGCGGTCTCCCATCCAAGTACTAACCAGGCGCTACCCTGCTTAGCTTCCGAGATCAGACGAGATTGGGCGCATCCAGGCTGGTATGGCCGTAAGCAGAAGCTCCTGCTTGAAATACCTCTTATATGGAGTTGAAGATAAGTCATAGAATATAAGTCATTGATTTGTTGGTTTTATTTGTTTGGAATTAAAGTGCCTTAACCATGTGCAAAACACTTTAGGACGTGAGCTGTCGCTGTTACCACGTTGAAATATGTGTGGGTAGATTAAGCGAGAGCGTTCTCTGCTGGTTGAAAAAGCTTACAGCACCTTGTATTCCCAGGCGGTCTCCCATCCAAGTACTATCCAGGCCCGACCCTGCTTAGCTTCCGAGATCAGACGAGATCGGGCGCATCCAGGCTGGTATGGCCGTAAGCAGAAGCTGCAGCTTGAAATACCTCTGATATGGAGTTGAAGATAAGTCATAGAATATAAGTCATTGATTTGTTGGTTTTATTTGTTGGAGTTAAAGTGCCTTAACCATGTGCAAAACACTTTAGGACGTGAGCTGTCGCTGTTACCACGTTGAAATATGTGTGGGTAGATTAAGCGAGAGCGTTCTCTGCTGGTTGAAAAAGCTTACAGCACCTTGTATTCCCAGGCGGTCTCCCATCCAAGTACTAACCAGGCCCGACCCTGCTTAGCTTCCGAGATCAGACGAGATCGGGCGCATCCAGGCTGGTATGGCCGTAAGCAGAAGCTGCAGCTTGAAATACGTCTGATATGGATTTGAAGATAAGTCATAGAATATAAGTCATTGATTTGTTGGTTTTATTTGTTGGAGTTAAAGTGCCTTAACCATGTGCAAAACACTTTAGGACGTGAGCTGTCGCTGTTACCACGTTGAAATATGTGTGGGTAGATTAAGCGAGAGCGTTCTCTGCTGGTTGAAAAAGCTTACAGCACCTGGTATTCCCAGGCGGTCTCCCATCCAAGTACTAACCAGGCCCGACCCTGCTTAGCTTCCGAGATCAGACGAGATCGGGCGCATCCAGGCTGGTATGGCCGTAAGCAGAAGCTGGAGCTTGAAATACCTCTTATATGGAGTTGAAGATAAGTCATATAATATAAGTCATTGATTTGTTGGTGATAATAATTTAGAAGCGCTTATTTGTTGGAGTTAAAGTGCCTTAACCATGTGCAAAACACTTTAGGACGTGAGCTGTCGCTGTTACCACGTTGAAATATGTGTGGGTAGATTAAGCGAGAGCGCTCTCTGTTGGTTGAAAAAGCTTACAGTACCTGGTATTCCCAGGCGGTCTCCCATCCAAGTACTAACTAGGCCCGACCCTGCTTAGCTTCCGAGATCAGACGAGATCGGGCGCATCCAGGCTGGTATGGCCGTAAGCAGAAGCTGCAGCTTGAAATACCTCTTATATGGAGTTGAAGATAAGTCATAGAATATAAGTCATTGATTTGTTGGTTTTATTTGTTGGAGTTAAAGTGCCTTAACCATGTGCAAAACACTTTAGGACGTGAGCTGTCGCTGTTACCACGTTGAAATATGTGTGGGTAGATTAAGCGAGGGCGCTCTCTGCTGGTTGAAAATGCTTACAGCACCTGGTATTCCCAGGCGGTCTCCCATCCAAGTACTAACCAGGCCCGACCCTGCTTAGCTTCCGAGATCAGACGAGATCGGGCGCATCCAGGCTGGTATGGCCGTAAGCAGAATCTGCTGCTTGAAATACCTCTTATATGGAATTGAAGATAAGTCATACAATATAAGTCATTGATTTGTTGGTTTTATTTGTTGGAGTTAAAGTGCCTTAACCATGTGCAAAACACTTTAGGACGTGAGCTGTCGCTGTTACCACGTTGAAATATGTGTGGGTAGATTAAGCGAGGGCGCTCTCTGCTGGTTGAAAATGCTTACAGCACCTGGTATTCCCAGGCGGTCTCCCATCCAAGTACTAACCAGGCCCGACCCTGCTTAGCTTCCGAGATCAGACGAGATCGGGCGCATCCAGGCTGGTATGGCCGTAAGCAGAATCTGCTGCTTGAAATACCTCTTATATGGAGTTGAAGATAAGTCATATAATATAAGTCATTGATTTGTTGGTGATAATAATTTAGAAGCGCTTATTTGTTGGAGTTAAAGTGCCTTAACCATGTGCAAAACACATTAGGACGTGAGCTGTCGCTGTTACCACGTTGAAATTTGTGTGGGTAGATTAAGCGAGAGCGCTCTCTGCTGGTTGAAAAAGCTTGCAGCACCTGGTATTCCCAGGTGGTCTCCCATCCAAGTACTAACCATGCCCGACCCTGCTTAGCTTCCGAGATCAGACGAGATCGGGCGTATCCAGGCTGGTATGGCCGTAAGCAGAAGTTGCAGCTTGAAATACCTCTTATATGGAGTTGAAGATAAGTCATAGAATATAAGTCATTGATTTGTTGGTTTTATTTGTTGGAGTTAAAGTGCCTTAACCATGTGCAAAACACTTTAGGACGTGAGCTGTCGCTGTTACCACGTTGAAATATGTGTGGGTAGATTAAGCGAGAGCGCTCTCTGCTGGTTGAAAAAGCTTACAGCACCTGGTATTCCCAGGCGGTCTCCCATCCAAGTACTAACCAGGCCCGACCCTGCTTAGCTTCCGAGATCAGACGAGATTTTTTTTTTTGTCTTTTATTGTGAAAATATATTTTACATTTAAAAAATATACTTTTGTTTACATTTTGCTTTGAAAACAAATATTTTCATCATACCGTATAACAACAATTGGGTCTCTTTTTCCCATCAAAGAAAGAAAATATTACATTCGAGCTCCCAAAATAAAAACCTCCATGATTACACAGTCATGTTTAAAGAACAAAACATCACCCATTTAGCAAAATTAACACACAGAAAATTCCTATCAACTGCACACAGTTCTCACTCTACGAGCTCCTAATCACCATGTACTCCTAGCTATTTACAATCCCACTTAATCACATACATGACACCGCCAACAACCGCACAACCCCTTCACCATTTCCATATAATTCTTTTATCCCTGTCCAGGGACAGAAGATTACCATTTTCCACAAAAGACCGTTCAAATTTCTCGTCTCCATGAATTAAACGAAATGTAATTTGATTTTTCACTATATTTTGGAATATGGGCCAAATTTCAACAACTCTTTGTTCGAAGTGTGCTATGTTCCTGCGTGTCTTTATAGCCCATCGGGCATGGCTTAATAGGAATTTACATAAGGCTACATTCTTCACCTTACTGTGTTCCCATTCCCCAAACAAAAGAAAAAACTCCCACGAATCCCTCCCGTCCCACACCATTCCCAATTTATCGACCAAACATTTTTTCAACGCGCCCAGAAAACCGGTCAGCTCAGGACACACGTCATACATGTGTAGCAGAGTCTCCGGGAATAAACCGCAGATATCACAATCCTTACTAACCTCCCTGTCGAATTGGTGCAAAATCACTTTTGTAAATATTTTATTGTGTCTTATTTTGAAGTCGTTATCCTCAGCCTCAATGCTGTTTCCCTTCAATTTCCACCTTTCCCAAATTTTCCTCCCCTCTTTCTGTGGAAAGATCTTGCCCCAGTAAGACAGGGAGGCTGGTTTTTGCGTGACATTTATCACAGCTGTGTGTATGTGTGTGTGTGTGTGTGTGTGTGTGGTTTGGTGAGTCCAATAATGAAATGAGTCTCTCAAATCAACTACATAGACTCCTTTCTCCAATTTTCTGACGTTTTCAATAGCTTGCCTTTAAAAATCAGAAGGTAAATCAATGTTATGACAGAAATCCGCTTTTTGGCATTTTCTCAGCGAGAAACGGTCATTTTGTACCTGAAACACTGTAAGTGGTTTGGTGAGTCCAATAATGAAATGAGTCCCTCAAATCAACTACATAGACTCCTTTATCCAATTTTCTGACGTTTTCAATAGCTTGCCTTAAAAAATCAGAAGGTAAATCAATGTTATGACAGAAATCCGCTTTTTGGCATTTTCTCAGCGAGAAACAGTCATTTTGTACCTGAAACACTGTAAGTGGTTTGGTGAGTCCAATAATGAAATGAGTCTCTCAAATCAACTACATAGACTCCTTTCTCCAATTTTCTGACGTTTTCAATAGCTTGCCTTAAAAAATCTGAAGGTAAATCAATGTTATGACAGAAATCCGCTTTTTGGCATTTTCTCAGCGAGAAACAGTCATTTTGTACCTGAAACACTGTAAAGTGGTTTGGTGAGTCCAATAATGAAATGAGTCTCTCAAATCAACTACATAGACTCCTTTCTCCAATTGTCTAACGTTTTCAATAGCTTGCCTTAAAAAATCAGAAGGTAAATCAATGTTATTACAGAAATCCGCTTTTTGGCATTTTCTCAGCGAGAAACGGTCATTTTGTACCTGAAACACTGTAAGTGGTTTGGTGAGTCCAATAATGAAATGAGTCTCTCAAATCAACTACATAGACTCCGTTCTCGAATTTTCTGACGTTTTCAATAGCTTGCCTTAAAAAATCAGAAGGTAAATCAATGTTATGACAGAAATCCGCTTTTTGGCAGTTTCTCAGCGAGAAACGGTCATTTTGTACCTGAAACACTGTAAGTGGTTTGGTGAGTCCAATAATGAAATGAGTCTCTCAAATCAACTACATAGACTCCTTTCTCCAATTTTCTAACGTTTTCAATAGCTTGCCTTAAAAAATCAGAAGGTAAAACAATGTTATGACAGAAATCCGCTTTTTGGCATTTTCTCAGCGAGAAACAGTCATTTTGTACCTGAAACACTGTAAGTGGTTTGGTGAGTCCAATAATGAAATGAGTCCCTCAAATCAACTACATAGACTCCTTTCTCCAATTTTCTGACGTTTTCAATAGCTTGCCTTAAAAAACTCAGAAGGTAAATCAATGTTATGACAGAAATCCGCTTTTTGGCATTTTCTCAGCGAGAAACGGTCATTTTGTACCTGAAACACTGTAAGTGGTTTGGTGAGTCCAATAATGAAATGAGTCTCTCAAATCAACTACATAGACTCCGTTCTCGAATTTTCTGACGTTTTCAATAGCTTGCCTTAAAAAATCAGAAGGTAAATCAATGTTATGACAGAAATCCGCTTTTTGGCAGTTTCTCAGCGAGAAACGGTCATTTTGTACCTGAAACACTGTAAGTGGTTTGGTGAGTCCAATAATGAAATGAGTCTCTCAAATCAACTACATAGACTCCTTTCTCCAATTTTCTGACGTTTTCAATAGCTTGCCTTAAAAAATCAGAAGGTAAATCAATGTTATGACAGAAATCCGCTTTTTGGCAGTTTCTCAGCGAGAAACAGTCATTTTGTACCTGAAACCCTGTAAGTGGTTTGGTGAGTCCAATAATGAAATGAGTCCCTCAAATCAACTACATAGACTCCTTTCTCCAATTTTCTGACGTTTTCAATAGCTTGCCTTAAAAAATCAGAAGGTAAAACAATGTTATTACAGAAATCCGCTTTTTGGCATTTTCTCAGCGAGAAACAGTCATTTTGTACCTGAAACACTGTAAGTGGTTTGGTGAGTCCAATAATGAAATGAGTCTCTCAAATCAACTACATAGACTCCTTTCTCCAATTTTCTGACGTTTTCAATAGCTTGCCTTAAAAAATCAGAAGGTAAATCAATGTTATGACAGAAATCCGCTTTTTTGCAGTTTCTCAGCGAGAAACAGTCATTTTGTACCTGAAACACTGTAAGTGGTTTGGTGAGTCCAATAATGAAATGAGTCTCTCAAATCAACTATATAGACTCCTTTCTCCAATTTTCTGACGTTTTCAATAGCTTGCCTTGAAAAATCAGAAGGTAAATCAATGTTATGACAGAAATCCGCTTTTTGGCATTTTCTCAGCGAGAAACAGTCATTTTGTACCTGAAACACTGTAAGTGGTTTGGTGAGTCCAATAATGAAATGAGTCGCTCAAATCAACTACATAGACACCTTTCTCCAATTTTCTAACGTTTTCAATAGCTTGCCTTAAAAAATCAGAAGGTAAATCAATGTTATGACAGAAATCCGCTTTTTGGCATTTTCTCAGCGAGAAACGGTCATTTTGTACCTGAAACACTGTAAGTGGTTTGGTGAGTCCAATAATGAAATGAGTCCCTCAAATCAACTACATAGACTCCTGTCTCCAATTTTCTGACGTTTTCAATAGCTTGCTTTAAAAAATCAGAAGGTAAATCAATGTTATGACAGAAATCCGCTTTTTTGCATTTTCTCAGCGAGAAACAGTCATTTTGTACCTGAAACACTGTAAGTGGTTTGGTGAGTCCAATAATGAAATGAGTCTCTCAAATCAACTACATAGACTCCTTTTTCCAATTTTCTAAGTTTTCAATAGCTTGCCTTAAAAAATCAGAAGGTAAAACAATGTTATGACAGAAATCCGCTTTTTGGCATTTTCTCAGCGAGAAACAGTCATTTTGTACCTGAAACACTGTAAGTGGTTTGGTGAGTCCAATAATGAAATGAGTCGCTCAAATCAACTACATAGACACCTATCTCCAATTTTCTAACGTTTTCAATAGCTTGCCTTAAAAAATCAGAAGGTAAATCAATGTTATGACAGAAATCCGCTTTTTGGCATTTTCTCAGCGAGAAACGGTCATTTTGTACCTGAAACACTGTAAGTGGTTTGGTGAGTCCAATAATGAAATGAGTCCCTCAAATCAACTACATAGACTCCTTTCTCCAATTTTCTGACGTTTTCAATAGCTTGCCTTAAAAAATCAGAAGGTAAATCAATGTTATGACAGAAATCCGCTTTTTTGCATTTTCTCACCGAGAAACAGTCATTTTGTACCTGAAACACTGTAAGTGGTTTGGTGAGTCCAATAATGAAATGAGTCTCTCAAATCAACTACATAGACTCCTTTTTCCAATTTTCTAACGTTTTCGATAGCTTGCCTTAAAAAATCAGAAGGTAAAACAATGTTATTACAGAAATCCGTTTTTTGGCATTTTCTCAGCGAGAAACGGTCATTTTGTACCTGAAACACTGTAAGTGGTTTGGTGAGTCCAATAATGAAATGAGTCCCTCAAATCAACTACATAGACTCCTTTCTCCAATTTTCTGACGTTTTCAATAGCTTGCCTTGAAAAATCAGAAGGTAAATCAATGTTATGACAGAAATCCGCTTTTTTGCATTTTCTCAGCGAGAAACAGTCATTTTGTACCTGAAACACTGTAAGTGGTTTGGTGAGTCCAATAATGAAATGAGTCGCTCAAATCAACTACATAGACACCTTTCTCCAATTTTCTAACGTTTTCAATAGCTTGCCTTAAAAAATCAGAAGGTAAAACAATGTTATGACAGAAATCCGCTTTTTGGCATTTTCTCAGCGAGAAACGGTCATTTTGTACCTGAAACACTGTAAGTGGTTTGGTGAGTCCAATAATGAAATGAGTCCCTCAAATCAACTACATAGACTCCTTTCTCCAATTTTCTGACGTTTTCAATAGCTTGCCTTAAAAAATCAGAAGGTAAATCAATGTTATGACAGAAATCCGCTTTTTTGCATTTTCTCAGCGAGAAACAGTCATTTTGTACCTGAAACACTGTAAGTGGTTTGGTGAGTCCAATAATGAAATGAGTCTCTCAAATCAACTACATAGACTCCTTTTTCCAATTTTCTAACGTTTTCAATAGCTTGCCTTAAAAAATCAGAAGGTAAAACAATGTTATTACAGAAATCCGCTTTTTGGCATTTTCTCAGCGAGAAACGGTCATTTTGTACCTGAAACACTGTAAGTGGTTTGGTGAGTCCAATAATGAAATGAGTCCCTCAAATCAACTACATAGACTCCTTTCTCCAATTTTCTGACGTTTTCAATAGCTTGCCTTAAAAAATCAGAAGGTAGGATTCTTAATAGGACTAGCTGTTAATATCCCTAAAATATATCAGCACGATAACTCCTATCGGACATGACTGTGGGGTGGAGTTTGGACAGGATCGCGGGGCACCACCAAATCTACACGTCATCAGTTGTGTGCCTTGTCTTCATCAGGTGTTTCGGCCTCTTTACACAATACACCCTCTTCCAAGGTTGGCCTGCCACAGGCTGATCAGACCTGGGTGTGTGTCATATGGTGGCACCCCGTGGTCATCAAACAGCCCATGTTGCATCTCTCCGTTTCAGCCACAGCCAGTGACTGCTCCGTTCGGCTGCTTTGGCAAGTTATTTTATTGCCTTCCGCTGGGCCTGTCCTCTGATCCCAACTTCCTTCAGGAGCCGTGTGGTGGACCTGGCTACAAAGCCTCGGCAGCCAACCTCCACTGGCCACACCTTTACGTTCCATCCCCGCGCCTCAGCATCAGCTGCTAGGTTAGCATAACGCAGCCTTTTTCTTTCGAATGCTTCGTCGATGTTATCCTCCCACGGGACAGTCAGCTCCACAATGAAGACACGCCGGCAGGACTTGGACCAGAGGACCAAATCTGGGCGCAGGTTGGTTGCTGCGATTTCTGGCGGGAAAGTGAGCCTCTGGCTGAGGTCTACCCGCATTTCCCAATCCCGGGCTGTGTCCAGTGGGCCTGAGTTTGGAGGTGATGGCTTGGTTCTCCGTTTCTCCCCTTGTCGGACGAATGTTGTCTTCCGTGGGAGGGTGGTCTGGGTTTTGAAAGGCATGGCGTTGATGGTGACCCTCTTGTCCTCAAGTTCGGCAGCCAAGCCCTTCAACACTTGGTTATGGCGCCAGGTGTATCTTCCTTGAGTCAGGCTGGTCTTGCAACCCACCAGGATGTGTTTGAGGGTTGCTGGGGCTGCACACTGCAGGCAGGCTGGGTCCTCTCCATACCAGAGATGTAGGTTGGTTGGAGAGGGCAGGACATCATAAGTGGCTCTGATGATGAAGCTGAGCCTATTAGCCTCCATGCTCCACATCTCATTCCACGTGATTTTCCTCCTCTCCACACCCTCCCACCTCATCCAGCGTCCTTGCTGGGCTTGGGAGACTGCCTTGGCACACCTGGCTGCCTCCTCCTGGTTGCGCACCTCCTCAACCACCATGTGTCGCCGTTCAGACGGAGTAGCCTTTTGCCAAGCGGGTGTTGTTGCTTCCAGGCCAAGACCCCCTCTGCCATGTTGGACTCGTCCCACTATATCCCGGTGTCTGAGGGTGGTCTTTGCCACTGCTACTGCTGCAGATGGTTTCCATTTCATCCCTGTTGCCAGGTTTGGAGCCGCATCTCTGACGCATGGGTCCCGGGATTCTGTAAGAGTCATTTCCACCCTTGTTTTGGCACATTTGTACTCCTCCACCAGGCTTGAGATTGGAAGGGAGAGCGCTCCATTGCCATACAGGCCTATGCTGGAAAGGCATCTCGGCAGTCCAAGCCACTTCCTCACTTGGGCATTCACCAGTCTCTCAAGCCGATTGACATGAGATAAGGTGACCTCATAGATGGAAATTGGCCACATGAGGCGAGGTAGCAGCCCAAACTTAAAGCACCATAGCTTCAATTTTCCAGGGAGAGCAGTGTTGTTAATCTGCTTGAGGCCGCTGATTGTATCCTGCCTGAGTTGTTCCACCTGCTCAGAGTCTTTAAGTTCTGCGCTATACCATCGGCCAAGGCTTTTGATAGGCTTCTCCAGAACTGTTGGGATTGGCTGGTCGTCCACATAGAACCTTGCATTGGTGAGCTTACCTTTGACAATGGAGATGCTACGGGATTTGCTGGGTTTAATCTCCATTCGTGCCCATTTGATGTTTCCCCGGAGTTTCTCCAGCAGACGTTTGGTACATGTGACCGTTGTTGTTATTGTCGTCATGTCGTCCATGTACGCCCTGATTGGGGGAAGACGGAGCCCGCTCTCAATCGTTCTCCTCCAACCACCCATCGTGATGCACGAATAAGTAGCTCCATTGCCATTGTAAACACCAGTGGCGAGATGGTGCAGCCCGCCATAATGCCTATCTCAAGGTGCTGCCAGGCAGTTGTACTATCCTGTGCTGTAACACAGAATTGGAGATCCTGGAAGTAGGCTTTGACTAGACTTGTGATGCCCTCTGGCACTTGAAAGAAGTTGAACGCTGTCCACAAGATCTCATGAGGCACTGACCCGAAGGCATTGGCAAGATCTAAAAACACCACATGCAGGTCTTTCTTCTCCTTCTTGGCCATCTGTACTTGGTGCCAGATGACATTTGTGTGTTCCAAGCAACCTGAGAACCCAATTATCCCTGCCTTTTGCACTGAGGTGTCAACAAAGTTGTTCGCCAGCAGGAATGCTGAGAGCCTACGGCCCACGACACTGAAGAAAATCTTTCCTTCCACATTGAGAAGGCTGATCTGGCGAAACTGCTCGATGGTTGAGGAATTCTTCTCTTTGGGAATCAGGATCCCTCCTGCCCGTCGCCATGCCTTTGGTATCATTCCTTTTTCCCATGCCACTTTCATAAGCTTCCAGAGGTATTTCAAGACGCCTGGCGTGTTCTTATACACCCTGTATGGAATGCCGTTGGGCCCCGGGGCTGAAGCTGTTCTTGCCCGTTTTACTGTGCTCTCAACTTCGCTCCATGTGGGGGGCCTTGTTTCCATCTGGTGCTCAGGTGGTTGGATGGGTGGCATATCCTCCGGAATGCTGGCTGGCACATGCCTCTGTTTGTCGGAGTAGGTCTTCCGAAGATGTTCTTCCAGTTCTCTTATGGGTACTTTGAGGGTCCCAGATTTCTCCCTGACAAAGAGGTCCTTAACAAATTTATAGGGATGTCTGTAGAAGGCAGTCCTCGTTCGCTCTCTCTTCTTATGTTGCCTTCTCAGGCATTCTGCTCTTCGCAGTGCTGCCAGACGCTGCTTGATGTCGCCCTGTAGTGCCCCAAGGCCTTTCCTTTCCACTTCCGTGGCCTTCTTCCATTGTTTCCTCAGGCACCTCCTTTCTTTCACGAGTCTCTGAATCTCTTGTTGTCTCCTGGACTTGAGATGAGCAGATGGTTCCTTCTGTGTCTGCAAGTTCTCACGTTTCACACCAAATCTCTCTGCTCCATAGCTATAAATGGTCTCTCCGATCTTGTCCAGTTTTTTCTCCACACCCCCTTTCAGACCTTCTAAAAGGTGGACGAGGTCTGTGTCTGTGGTTTCCCACTCCTTTTTCTGACAGGATTTAGGTCACAAGATTTGAGGTTTTCGTCCAGTCAGCCTCCGCTCTACTGCTGTCTGTGGCTGGATGGGCTCTGGGCTGATGTTCATAAATGGATCTGTGCTTGATTGAGCTTCGTCTGGGGTTTTGATACCCTGTGGACTGTGGTGAATATCCTGCCACTGGGCTTCACTCGACTGATTTGCCCTACCTCTAAGGAAGTAATGGTCAATGCGAGGCCCCTTGCTAAGCTCTCTCAGACACTTGAAACAATGTTATTACAGAAATCCGCTTTTTGGCAGTTTCTCAGCGAGAAACAGTCATTTTGAACCTGAAACACTGTAAGTGGTTTGGTGAGTCCAATAATGAAATGAGTCTCTCAAATCAACTACATAGACTCCTTTCTCCAATTTTCTAACGTTTTCAATAGCTTGCCTTAAAAAATCAGAAGGTAAATCAATGTTATGACAGAAATCCGCTTTTTGGCAATTTCTCAGCGAGAAACAGTCATTTTGTACCTGAAACACTGTAAGTGGTTTGGTGAGTCCAATAATGAAATGAGTCTCTCAAATCAACTACATAGACTCCTTTCTCCAATTTTCTGACGTTTTCAATAGCTTGCCTTGAAAAATCAGAAGGTAAAACAATGTTATTACAGAAATCCGCTTTTTGGCATTTTCTCAGCGAGAAACGGTCATTTTGTACCTGAAACACTGTAAGTGGTTTGGTGAGTCCAATAATGAAATGAGTCCCTCAAATCAACTACATAGACTCCTTTCTCCAATTTTCTGACGTTTTCAATAGCTGGCCTTAAAAAATCAGAAGGTAAAACAATGTTATTACAGAATTCCGCTTTTTGGCATTTTCTCAGCGAGAAACGGTCATTTTGTACCTGAAACACTGTAAGTGGTTTGGTGAGTCCAATAATGAAATGAGTCCCTCAAATCAACTACATAGACTCCTTTCTCCAATTTTCTAACGTTTTCAATAGCTTGCCTTGAAAAATCAGAAGGTAAAACAATGTTATTACAGAAATCCGCTTTTTGGCATTTTCTCAGCGAGAAACGGTCATTTTGTACCTGAAACACTGTAAGTGGTTTGGTGAGTCCAATAATGAAATGAGTCCCTCAAATCAACTACATAGACTCCTTTCTCCAATTTTCTGACGTTTTCAATAGCTTGCCTTAAAAAATCAGAAGGTAAAACAATGTTATTACAGAAATCCGCTTTTTGGCATTTTCTCAGCGAGAAACAGTCATTTTGTACCTGAAACACTGTAAGTGGTTTGGTGAGTCCAATAATGAAATGAGTCCCTCAAATCAACTACATAGACTCCTTTCTCCAATTTTCTGACGTTTTCAATAGCTTGCCTTAAAAAATCAGAAGGTAAATCAATGTTATGACAGAAATCCGCTTTTGGGCATTTTCTCAGCGAGAAACAGTCATTTTGTACCTGAAACACTGTAAGTGGTTTGGTGAGTCCAATAATGAAATGAGTCTCTCAAATCAAACTACATAGACTCTCTTCTCCAAGTTTCTGACGTTTTCAATAGCTTGCCTTAAAAAATCAGAAGGTAAATCAATGTTATGACAGAAATCCGCTTTTTGGCAGTTTCTCAGTGAGAAACAGTCATTTTGTACCTGAAACACTGTAAGTGGTTTGGTGAGTCCAATAATGAAATGAGTCTCTCAAATCAACTACATAGACTCCTTTCTCCAATTTTCTGACGTTTTCAATAGCTTGCCTTAAAAAATCAGAAGGTAAATCAATGTTATGACAGAAATCCGCTTTTTGGCATTTTCTCAGCGAGAAACAGTCATTTTGTACCTGAAACACTGTAAGTGGTTTGGTAAGTCCAATAATGAAATGAGTCTCTCAAATCAACTACATAGACTCCTGTTTCCAATTTTCTAACGTTTTCGATAGCTTGCCTTAAAAAATCAGAAGGTAAAACAATGTTATTACAGAAATCCGTTTTTTGGCATTTTCTCAGCGAGAAACGGTCATTTTGTACCTGAAACACTGTAAGTGGTTTGGTGAGTCCAATAATGAAATGAGTCCCTCAAATCAACTACATAGACTCCTTTCTCCAATTTTCTGACGTTTTCAATAGCTTGCCTTAAAAAATCAGAAGGTAAATCAATGTTATGACAGAAATCCGCTTTTTGGCATTTTCTCAGCGAGAAACAGTCATTTTGTACCTGAAACACTGTAAGTGGTTTGGTGAGTCCAATAATGAAATGAGTCTCTCAAATCAACAACATAGACTCCTTTCTCCAATTTTCTGATGTTTTCAATAGCTTGCCTTAAAAAATCAGAAGGTAAATCAATGTTATGACAGAAATCCGCTATTTGGCAATTTCTCAGCGAGAAACAGTCATTTTGTACCGGAAACACTGTAAGTGGTTTGGTTAGTCCAATAATGAAATGAGGCTCTCAAATCAACTACATAGACTCCTTTCTCCAATTTTCTAACGTTTTCAATAGCTTGCCTTAAAAAATCAGAAGGTAAATCAATGTTATGACAGAAATCCGCTTTTTGGCATTTTCTCAGCGAGAAACAGTCATTTTGTACCTGAAACACTGTAAGTGGTTTGGTGAGTCCAATAATGAAATGAGTCTCTCAAATCAAACTACATAGACTCCTTTCTCCAATTTTCTGACGTTTTCAATAGCTTGCCTTAAAAAATCAGAAGGTAAATCAATGTTATGACAGAAATCCGCTTTTGGGCATTTTCTCAGCGAGAAACAGTCATTTTGTACCTGAAACACTGTAAGTGGTTTGGTGAGTCCAATAATGAAATGAGTCTCTCAAATCAAACTACATAGACTCTCTTCTCCAATTTTCTGACGTTTTCAATAGCTTGCCTTAAAAAATCAGAAGGTAAAACAATGTTATTACAGAAATCCGCTTTTTGGCATTTTCTCAGCGAGAAACAGTCATTTTGTACCTGAAACACTGTAAGTGGTTTGCTGAGTCCAATAATGAAATGAGTCCCTCAAATCAACTACATAGACTCCTTTATCCAATTTTCTGACGTTTTCAATAGCTTGTCTTAAAAAATCAGAAGGTAAATCAATGTTATGACAGAAATCCGCTTTTTGGCATTTTCTCAGCGAGAAACAGTCATTTTGTACCTGAAACACTGTAAGTGGTTTGGTAAGTCCAATAATGAAATGAGTCTCTCAAATCAACTACATAGACTCCTTTTTCCAATTTTCTAACGTTTTCAATAGCTTGCCTTAAAAAATCAGAAGGTAAAACAATGTTATTACAGAAATCCGCTTTTTGGCATTTTCTCAGCGAGAAACAGTCATTTTGTACCTGAAACACTGTAAGTGGTTTGGTGAGTCCAATAATGAAATGAGTCGCTCAAATCAACTACATAGACACCTTTCTCCAATTTTCTAACGTTTTCAATAGCTTGCCTTAAAAAATCAGAAGGTAAATCAATGTTATGACAGAAATCCGCTTTTTGGCATTTTCTCAGCGAGAAACGGTCATTTTGTACCTGAAACACTGTAAGTGGTTTGGTGAGTCCAATAATGAAATGAGTCCCTCAAATCAACTACATAGACTCCTTTCTCCAATTTTCTGACGTTTTCAATAGCTTGCCTTAAAAAATCAGAAGGTAAATCAATGTTATGACAGAAATCCGCTTTTTTGCATTTTCTCAGCGAGAAACAGTCATTTTGTACCTGAAACACTGTAAGTGGTTTGGTGAGTCCAATAATGAAATGAGTCTCTCAAATCAACTACATAGACTCCTTTTTCCAATTTTCTAACGTTTTCGATAGCTTGCCTTAAAAAATCAGAAGGTAAAACAATGTTATTACAGAAATCCGTTTTTTGGCATTTTCTCAGCAAGAAACGGTCATTTTGTACCTGAAACACTGTAAGTGGTTTGGTGAGTCCAATAATGAAATGAGTCCCTCAAATCAACTACATAGACTCCTTTCTCCAATTTTCTGACGTTTTCAATAGCTTGCCTTAAAAAATCAGAAGGTAAATCAATGTTATGACAGAAATCCGCTTTTTGGCATTTTCTCAGCGAGAAACAGTCATTTTGTACCTGAAACACTGTAAGTGGTTTGGTGAGTCCAATAATGAAATGAGTCTCTCAAATCAACAACATAGACTCCTTTCTCCAATTTTCTGATGTTTTCAATAGCTTGCCTTAAAAAATCAGAAGGTAAATCAATGTTATGACAGAAATCCGCTATTTGGCAATTTCTCAGCGAGAAACAGTCATTTTGTACCTGAAACACTGTAAGTGGTTTGGTTAGTCCAATAATGAAATGAGACTCTCAAATCAACTACATAGACTCCTTTCTCCAATTTTCTAACGTTTTCAATAGCTTGCCTTAAAAAATCAGAAGGTAAATCAATGTTATTACAGAAATCCGCTTTTTGGCATTTTCTCAGCGAGAAACAGTCATTTTGTACCTGAAACACTGTAAGTGGTTTGGTGAGTCCAATAATGAAATGAGTCTCTCAAATCAACTACATAGACTCCTTTTTCCAATTTTCTAACGTTTTCGATAGCTTGCCTTAAAAAATCAGAAGGTAAAACAATGTTATTACAGAAATCCGTTTTTTGGCATTTTCTCAGCGAGAAACGGTCATTTTGTACCTGAAACACTGTAAGTGGTTTGGTGAGTCCAATAATGAAATGAGTCCCTCAAATCAACTACATAGACTCCTTTCTCCAATTTTCTGACGTTTTCAATAGCTTGCCTTAAAAAATCAGAAGGTAAATCAATGTTATGACAGAAATCCGCTTTTTGGCATTTTCTCAGCGAGAAACAGTCATTTTGTACCTGAAACACTGTAAGTGGTTTGGTGAGTCCAATAATGAAATGAGTCTCTCAAATCAACAACATAGACTCCTTTCTCCAATTTTCTGACGTTTTCAATAGCTTGCCTTAAAAAATCAGAAGGTAAATCAATGTTATGACAGAAATCCGCTATTTGGCAATTTCTCAGCGAGAAACAGTCATTTTGTACCTGAAACACTGTAAGTGGTTTGGTTAGTCCAATAATGAAATGAGGCTCTCAAATCAACTACATAGACTCCTTTCTCCAATTTTCTAACGTTTTCACTAGCTTGCCTTAAAAAATCAGAAGGTAAATCAATGTTATGACAGAAATCCGCTTTTTGGCATTTTCTCAGCGAGAAACAGTCATTTTGTACCTGAAACACTGTAAGTGGTTTGGTGAGTCCAATAATGAAATGAGTCTCTCAAATCAAACTACATAGACTCCTTTCTCCAATTTTCTGACGTTTTCAATAGCTTGCCTTAAAAAATCAGAAGGTAAATCAATGTTATGACAGAAATCCGCTTTTTGGCAGTTTCTCAGCGAGAAACAGTCATTTTGTACATGAAACACTGTAAGTGGTTTGGTGAGTCCAATAATGAAATGAGTCTCTCAAATCAACTACATAGACTCCTTTCTCCAATTTTCTGACGTTTTCAATAGCTTGCCTTAAAAAATCAGAAGGTAAATCAATGTTATGACAGAAATCCGCTTTTGGGCATTTTCTCAGCGAGAAACAGTCATTTTGTACCTGAAACACTGTAAGTGGTTTGGTGAGTCCAATAATGAAATGAGTCTCTCAAATCAAACTACATAGACTCTCTTCTCCAATTTTCTGACGTTTTCAATAGCTTGCCTTGAAAAATCAGAAGGTAAAACAATGTTATTACAGAAATCCGCTTTTTGGCATTTTCTCAGCGAGAAACGGTCATTTTGTACCTGAAACACTGTAAGTGGTTTGGTGAGTCCAATAATGAAATGAGTCCCTCAAATCAACTACATAGACTCCTTTCTCCAATTTTCTGACGTTTTCAATAGCTTGCCTTAAAAAATCAGAAGGTAAAACAATGTTATTACAGAAATCCGCTTTTTGGCATTTTCTCAGCGAGAAACAGTCATTTTGTACCTGAAACACTGTAAGTGGTTTGGTGAGTCCAATAATGAAATGAGTCCCTCAAATCAACTACATAGACTCCTTTCTCCAATTTTCTGACGTTTTCAATAGCTTGCCTTAAAAAATCAGAAGGTAAAACAATGTTATTACAGAAATCCGCTTTTTGGCATTTTCTCAGCGAGAAACGGTCATTTTGTACCTGAAACACTGTAAGTGGTTTGCTGAGTCCAATAATGAAATGAGTCCCTCAAATCAACTACATAGACTCCTTTCTCCAATTTTCTGACGTTTTCAATAGCTTGCCTTAAAAAATCAGAAGGTAAATCAATGTTATGACAGAAATCCGCTTTTTGGTATTTTCTCAGCGAGAAACGGTCATTTTGTACCTGAAACACTGTAAGTGGTTTGGTGAGTCCAATAATGAAATGAGTCCCTCAAATCAACTACATAGACTCCTTTCTCCAATTTTCTGACGTTTTCAATAGCTTGCCTTAAAAAATCAGAAGGTAAATCAATGTTATGACAGAAATCCGCTTTTTTTGCATTTTCTCAGCGAGAAACAGTCATTTTGTACCTGAAACACTGTAAGTGGTTTGGTGAGTCCAATAATGAAATGAGTCCCTCAAATCAACTACATAGACTCCTTTCTCCAATTTTCTGACGTTTTCAATAGCTTGCCTTAAAAAATCAGAAGGTAAATCAATGTTATGACAGAAATCCGCTTTTTGGCATTTTCTCAGCGAGAAACAGTCATTTTGTACCTGAAACACTGTAAGTGGTTTGGTGAGTCCAATAATGAAATGAGTCTCTCAAATCAACAACATAGACTCCTTTCTCCAATATTCTGACGTTTTCAATAGCTTGCCTTAAAAAATCAGAAGGTAAATCAATGTTATGACAGAAATCCGCTATTTGGCATTTTCTCAGCGAGAAACAGTCATTTTGTACCTGAAACACTGTAAGTGGTTTGGTAAGTCCAATAATGAAATGAGTCTCTCAAATCAACTACATAGACTCCTTTTTCCAATTTTCTAACGTTTTCAATAGCTTGCCTTAAAAAATCAGAAGGTAAATCAATGTTATTACAGAAATCCGCTTTTTGGCATTTTCTCAGCGAGAAACAGTCATTTTGTACCTGAAACACTGTAAGTGGTTTGGTGAGTCCAATAATGAAATGAGTCGCTCAAATCAACTACATAGACACCTTTCTCCAATTTTCTAACGTTTTCAATAGCTTGCCTTAAAAAATCAGAAGGTAAATCAATGTTATGACAGAAATCCGCTTTTTGGTATTTTCTCAGCGAGAAACGGTCATTTTGTACCTGAAACACTGTAAGTGGTTTGGTGAGTCCAATAATGAAATGAGTCCCTCAAATCAACTACATAGACTCCTTTCTCCAATTTTCTGACGTTTTCAATAGCTTGCCTTAAAAAATCAGAAGGTAAATCAATGTTATGACAGAAATCCGCTTTTTGGCATTTTCTCAGCGAGAAACAGTCATTTTGTACCTGAAACACTGTAAGTGGTTTGGTGAGTCCAATAATGAAATGAGTCTCTCAAATCAAACTACATAGACTCCTTTCTCCAATTTTCTGACGTTTTCAATAGCTTGCCTTAAAAAATCAGAAGGTAAATCAATGTTATGACAGAAATCCGCTTTTTGGCAGTTTCTCAGCGAGAAACAGTCATTTTGTACATGAAACACTGTAAGTGGTTTGGTGAGTCCAATAATGAAATGAGTCTCTCAAATCAACTACATAGACTCCTTTCTCCAATTTTCTGACGTTTTCAATAGCTTGCCTTAAAAAATCAGAAGGTAAAACAATGTTATTACAGAAATCCGCTTTTTGGCATTTTCTCAGCGAGAAACAGTCATTTTGTACCTGAAACACTGTAAGTGGTTTGGTGAGTCCAATAATGAAATGAGTCCCTCAAATCAACTACATAGACTCCTTTCTCCAATTTTCTGACGTTTTCAATAGCTTGCCTTAAAAAATCAGAAGGTAAATCAATGTTATGACAGAAATCCGCTTTTGGGCATTTTCTCAGCGAGAAACAGTCATTTTGTACCTGAAACACTGTAAGTGGTTTGGTGAGTCCAATAATGAAATGAGTCTCTCAAATCAAACTACATAGACTCTCTTCTCCAATTTTCTGACGTTTTCAATAGCTTGCCTTAAAAAATCAGAAGGTAAAACAATGTTATTACAGAAATCCGCTTTTTGGCATTTTCTCAGCGAGAAACGGTCATTTTGTACCTGAAACACTGTAAGTGGTTTGGTGAGTCCAATAATGAAATGAGTCGCTCAAATCAACTACATAGACACCTTTCTCCAATTTTCTAACGTTTTCAATAGCTTGCCTTAAAAAATCAGAAGGTAAATCAATGTTATTACAGAAATCCGCTTTTTGGCATTTTCTCAGCGAGAAACAGTCATTTTGTACCTGAAACACTGTAAGTGGTTTGGTGAGTCCAATAATGAAATGAGTCGCTCAAATAAACTACATAGACACCTTTCTCCAATTTTCTAACGTTTTCAATAGCTTGCCTTAAAAAATCAGAAGGTAAATCAATGTTATGACAGAAATCCGCTTTTTGGTATTTTCTCAGCGAGAAACGGTCATTTTGTACCTGAAACACTGTAAGTGGTTTGGTGAGTCCAATAATGAAATGAGTCCCTCAAATCAACTACATAGACTCCTTTCTCCAATTTTCTGACGTTTTCAATAGCTTGCCTTAAAAAATCAGAAGGTAAATCAATGTTATGACAGAAATCCGCTTTTTTGCATTTTCTCAGCGAGAAACAGTCATTTTGTACCTGAAACACTGTAAGTGGTTTGGTGAGTCCAATAATGAAATGAGTCTCTCAAATCAACTACATAGACTCCTTTTTCCAATTTTCTAACGTTTTCGATAGCTTGCCTTAAAAAATCAGAAGGTAAAACAATGTTATTACAGAAATCCGTTTTTTGGCATTTTCTCAGCGAGAAACGGTCATTTTGTACCTGAAACACTGTAAGTGGTTTGGTGAGTCCAATAATGAAATGAGTCCCTCAAATCAACTACATAGACTCCTTTCTCCAATTTTCTGACGTTTTCAATAGCTTGCCTTAAAAAATCAGAAGGTAAATCAATGTTATGACAGAAATCCGCTTTTTGGCATTTTCTCAGCGAGAAACAGTCATTTTGTACCTGAAACACTGTAAGTGGTTTGGTGAGTCCAATAATGAAATGAGTCTCTCAAATCAACAACATAGACTCCTTTCTCCAATTTTCTGACGTTTTCAATAGCTTGCCTTAAAAAATCAGAAGGTAAATCAATGTTATGACAGAAATCCGCTATTTGGCATTTTCTCAGCGAGAAACAGTCATTTTGTACCTGAAACACTAAGTGGTTTGGTAAGTCCAATAATGAAATGAGTCTCTCAAATCAACTACATAGACTCCTTTTTCCAATTTTCTAACGTTTTCGATAGCTTGCCTTAAAAAATCAGAAGGTAAAACAATGTTATTACAGAAATCCGTTTTTTGGCATTTTCTCAGCGAGAAACGGTCATTTTGTACCTGAAACACTGTAAGTGGTTTGGTGAGTCCAATAATGAAATGAGTCCCTCAAATCAACTACATAGACACCTTTCTCCAATTTTCTAACGTTTTCAATAGCTTGCCTTAAAAAATCAGAAGGTAAATCAATGTTATGACAGAAATCCGCTTTTTGGCATTTTCTCAGCGAGAAACGGTCATTTTGTACCTGAAACACTGTAAGTGGTTTGGTGAGTCCAATAATGAAATGAGTCCCTCAAATCAACTACATAGACTCCTTTCTCCAATTTTTTGACGTTTTCAATAGCTTGCCTTAAAAGATCAGAAGGTAAATCAATGTTATGACAGAAATCCGCTTTTTTGCATTTTCTCAGCGAGAAACAGTCATTTTGTACCTGAAACACTGTAAGTGGTTTGGTGAGTCCAATAATGAAATGAGTCTCTCAAATCAACTACATAGACTCCTTTTTCCAATTTTCTAACGTTTTCGATAGCTTGCCTTAAAAAATCAGAAGGTAAAACAATGTTATTACAGAAATCCGTTTTTTGGCATTTTCTCAGCGAGAAACGGTCATTTTGTACCTGAAACACTGTAAGTGGTTTGGTGAGTCCAATAATGAAATGAGTCTCTCAAATCAACAACATAGACTCCTTTCTCCAATTTTCTGATGTTTTCAATAGCTTGCCTTAAAAAATCACAAGGTAAATCAATGTTATGACAGAAATCCGCTATTTGGCAATTTCTCAGCGAGAAACAGTCATTTTGTACCTGAAACACTGTAAGTGGTTTGGTTAGTCCAACAATGAAATGAGGCTCTCAAATCAACTACATAGACTCCTTTCTCCAATTTTCTAACGTTTTCAATAGCTTGCCTTAAAAAATCAGAAGGTAAATCAATGTTATTACAGAAATCCGCTTTTTGGCATTTTCTCAGCGAGAAACAGTCATTTTGTACCTGAAACACTGTAAGTGGTTTGGTGAGTCCAATAATGAAATGAGTCGCTCAAATCAACTACATAGACACCTTTCTCCAATTTTCTAACGTTTTCAATAGCTTGCCTTAAAAAATCAGAAGGTAAATCAATGTTATGACAGAAATCCGCTTTTTGGCATTTTCTCAGCGAGAAACAGTCATTTTGTACCTGAAACACTGTAAGTGGTTTGGTGAGTCCAATAATGAAATGAGTCTCTCAAATCAACTACATAGACTCCTTTTTCCAATTTTCTAACGTTTTCGATAGCTTGCCTTAAAAAATCAGAAGGTAAAACAATGTTATTACAGAAATCCGTTTTTTGGCATTTTCTCAGCGAGAAACGGTCATTTTGTACCTGAAACACTGTAAGTGGTTTGGTGAGTCCAATAATGAAATGAGTCCCTCAAATCAACTACATAGACTCCTTTCTCCAATTTTCTGACGTTTTCAATAGCTTGCCTTAAAAAATCAGAAGGTAAATCAATGTTATGACAGAAATCCGCTTTTTGGCATTTTCTCAGCGAGAAACAGTCATTTTGTACCTGAAACACTGTAAGTGGTTTGGTGAGTCCAATAATGAAATGAGTCTCTCAAATCAACAACATAGACTCCTTTCTCCAATTTTCTGACGTTTTCAATAGCTTGCCTTAAAAAATCAGAAGGTAAATCAATGTTATGACAGAAATCCGCTATTTGGCAATTTCTCAGCGAGAAACAGTCATTTTGTACCGGAAACACTGTAAGTGGTTTGGTTAGTCCAATAATGAAATGAGGCTCTCAAATCAACTACATAGACTCCTTTCTCCAATTTTCTAACGTTTTCAATAGCTTGCCTTAAAAAATCAGAAGGTAAATCAATGTTATGACAGAAATCCGCTTTTTGGCATTTTCTCAGCGAGAAACAGTCATTTTGTACCTGAAACACTGTAAGTGGTTTGGTGAGTCCAATAATGAAATGAGTCTCTCAAATCAAACTACATAGACTCCTTTCTCCAATTTTCTGACGTTTTCAATAGCTTGCCTTAAAAAATCAGAAGGTAAATCAATGTTATGACAGAAATCCGCTTTTTGGCAGTTTCTCAGCGAGAAACAGTCATTTTGTACATGAAACACTGTAAGTGGTTTGGTGAGTCCAATAATGAAATGAGTCTCTCAAATCAACTACATAGACTCCTTTCTCCAATTTTCTGACGTTTTCAATAGCTTGCCTTAAAAAATCAGAAGGTAAATCAATGTTATGACAGAAATCCGCTTTTGGGCATTTTCTCAGCGAGAAACAGTCATTTTGTACCTGAAACACTGTAAGTGGTTTGGTGAGTCCAATAATGAAATGAGTCTCTCAAATCAAACTACATAGACTCTCTTCTCCAATTTTCTGACGTTTTCAATAGCTTGCCTTGAAAAATCAGAAGGTAAAACAATGTTATTACAGAAATCCGCTTTTTGGCATTTTCTCAGCGAGAAACGGTCATTTTGTACCTGAAACACTGTAAGTGGTTTGGTGAGTCCAATAATGAAATGAGTCCCTCAAATCAACTACATAGACTCCTTTCTCCAATTTTCTGACGTTTTCAATAGCTTGCCTTAAAAAATCAGAAGGTAAAACAATGTTATTACAGAAATCCGCTTTTTTGCATTTTCTCAGCGAGAAACAGTCATTTTGTACCTGAAACACTGTAAGTGGTTTGGTGAGTCCAATAATGAAATGAGTCTCTCAAATCAACTACATAGACTCCCTTTTCCAATTTTCTAACGTTTTCGATAGCTTGCCTTAAAAAATCAGAAGGTAAAACAATGTTATGACAGAAATCCGCTTTTTTGCATTTTCTCAGCGAGAAACAGTCATTTTGTAACTGAAACACTGTAAGTGGTTTGGTGAGTCCAATAATGAAATGAGTCCCTCAAATCAACTGCATAGACTCCTTTCTCCAATGTTCTAACGTTTTCAATAGCTTGCCTTAAAAAATCAGAAGGTAAATCAATGTTATGACAGAAATCCGCTTTTTGGCATTTTCTCAGCGAGAAACAGTCATTTTGTACCTGAAACACTGTAAGTGGTTTGGTGAGTCCAATAATGAAATGAGTCTCTCAAATCAACAACATAGACTCCTTTCTCCAATATTCTGACGTTTTCAATAGCTTGCCTTAAAAAATCAGAAGGTAAATCAATGTTATGACAGAAATCCGCTATTTGGCAATTTCTCAGCGAGAAACAGTCATTTTGTACCGGAAACACTGTAAGTGGTTTGGTTAGTCCAATAATGAAATGAGGCTCTCAAATCAACTACATAGACTCCTTTCTCCAATTTTCTAACGTTTTCAATAGCTTGCCTTAAAAAATCAGAAGGTAAATCAATGTTATGACAGAAATCCGCTTTTTGGCATTTTCTCAGCGAGAAACAGTCATTTTGTACCTGAAACACTGTAAGTGGTTTGGTGAGTCCAATAATGAAATGAGTCCCTCAAATCAACTACATAGACTCCTTTCTCCAATGTTCTAACGTTTTCAATAGCTTGCCTTAAAAAATCAGAAGGTAAATCAATGTTATGACAGAAATCCGCTTTTTGGCATTTTCTCAGCGAGAAACAGTCATTTTGTACCTGAAACACTGTAAGTGGTTTGGTGAGTCCAATAATGAAATGAGTCTCTCAAATCAACAACATAGACTCCTTTCTCCAATATTCTGACGTTTTCAATAGCTTGCCTTAAAAAATCAGAAGGTAAATCAATGTTATGACAGAAATCCGCTATTTGGCAATTTCTCAGCGAGAAACAGTCATTTTGTACCGGAAACACTGTAAGTGGTTTGGTTAGTCCAATAATGAAATGAGGCTCTCAAATCAACTACATAGACTCCTTTCTCCAATTTTCTAACGTTTTCAATAGCTTGCCTTAAAAAATCAGAAGGTAAATCAATGTTATGACAGAAATCCGCTTTTTGGCATTTTCTCAGCGAGAAACAGTCATTTTGTACCTGAAACACTGTAAGTGGTTTGGTGAGTCCAATAATGAAATGAGTCTCTCAAATCAAACTACATAGACTCCTTTCTCCAATTTTCTGACGTTTTCAATAGCTTGCCTTAAAAAATCAGAAGGTAAATCAATGTTATGACAGAAATCCGCTTTTTGGCAGTTTCTCAGCGAGAAACAGTCATTTTGTACATGAAACACTGTAAGTGGTTTGGTGAGTCCAATAATGAAATGAGTCTCTCAAATCAACTACATAGACTCCTTTCTCCAATTTTCTGACGTTTTCAATAGCTTGCCTTGAAAAATCAGAAGGTAAGTCAATGTTATGACAGAAATCCGCTTTTTGGCAGTTTCTCAGCGAGAAACAGTCATTTTGTAACTGAAACACTGTAAGTGGTTTGGTGAGTCCAATAATGAAATGAGTCCCTCAAATCAACTACATAGACTCCTTTCTCCAATGTTCTAACGTTTTCAATAGCTTGCCTTAAAAAATCAGAAGGTTAATCAATGTTATGACAGAAATCCGCTTTTTTGCATTTTCTCAGCGAGAAACAGTCATTTTGTACCTGAAACACTGTAAGTGGTTTGGTGAGTCCAATAATGAAATGAGTCTCTCAAATCAACTACATAGACTCCCTTTTCCAATTTTCTAACGTTTTCGATAGCTTGCCTTAAAAAATCAGAAGGTAAAACAATGTTATGACAGAAATCCGCTTTTTTGCATTTTCTCAGCGAGAAACAGTCATTTTGTAACTGAAACACTGTAAGTGGTTTGGTGAGTCCAATAATGAAATGAGTCCCTCAAATCAACTACATAGACTCCTTTCTCCAATGTTCTAACGTTTTCAATAGCTTGCCTTAAAAAATCAGAAGGTAAATCAATGTTATGACAGAAATCCGCTTTTTGGCATTTTCTCAGCGAGAAACAGTCATTTTGTACCTGAAACACTGTAAGTGGTTTGGTGAGTCCAATAATGAAATGAGTCTCTCAAATCAACAACATAGACTCCTTTCTCCAATATTCTGACGTTTTCAATAGCTTGCCTTAAAAAATCAGAAGGTAAATCAATGTTATGACAGAAATCCGCTATTTGGCAATTTCTCAGCGAGAAACAGTCATTTTGTACCGGAAACACTGTAAGTGGTTTGGTTAGTCCAATAATGAAATGAGGCTCTCAAATCAACTACATAGACTCCTTTCTCCAATTTTCTAACGTTTTCAATAGCTTGCCTTAAAAAATCAGAAGGTAAATCAATGTTATGACAGAAATCCGCTTTTTGGCATTTTCTCAGCGAGAAACAGTCATTTTGTACCTGAAACACTGTAAGTGGTTTGGTGAGTCCAATAATGAAATGAGTCTCTCAAATCAAACTACATAGACTCCTTTCTCCAATTTTCTGACTTTTTCAATAGCTTGCCTTAAAAAATCAGAAGGTAAATCAATGTTATGACAGAAATCCGCTTTTTGGCAGTTTCTCAGCGAGAAACAGTCATTTTGTACATGAAACACTGTAAGTGGTTTAGGGTTAGGGTTAGGGTTAGGGTTAGGGTTAGGTAAGGGGGACTGAACCGGCCCACCCGGAGGAGGGCCGGAAATGCACTGGCCTTCCGGCCAAATTTACCCACTAAACCCCTCCCCTTTTATAGGAATTTTGTCCTTTCATCTTTCCCCCCATTCTTAAAAATTTGATTAAACTTGTCTTTCTGTGTCCCTTAATTTTTTGGCTGAATATTCACGACGTTTCGGCAAAAGTGTGCCTTCTTCAGGTGTTTCCTGGCATCAGGGTATTTTTATCATCCTGGAAAAAGTACCTCAGGTAATTTCCTGGCATCAGGGTATTTTTGACTTCCTGGTAAAAAATAATTTTGACATGGCACCCCCTTTAACTTTCCATACATTCACAAAATTACCCTGGTTAAGGTTAGAATTTTGGGTTGGGGTGGGGGGGTAGGGTTGGGGTCAGGTTGGGGTCAGGTTTGGGGTCCGGTGGGAAACAGGCCGGAGGCACGGGCGGGTAAGGTAAGGGGGACTGAACCGGCCCACCCGGAGGAGGGCCGGAAATGCACTGGCCTTCCGGCCAAATTTACCCACTAAACCCCTCCCCTTTTATAGGAATTTTGTCCTTTCATCTTTCCCTCCATTCTTAAAAATTTGATTAAACTTGTCTTTCTGTGTCCCTTAATTTTTTGGCTGAATATTCACGACGTTTCGGCAAAAGTGTGCCTTCTTCAGGTGTTTCCTGGCATCAGGGTATTTTTATCATCCTGGAAAAAGTACCTCAGGTAATTTCCTGGCATCAGGGTATTTTTGACTTCCTGGTAAAAAATAATTAGGGTTAGGGTTTGTGTTCAACGGCTCCCTGCGGGAAACCAATACGCTACTGCCTCCTAACGCTCGTAGGCGTTACCAGAGTTCGCAGAAGGTAGTGTTGCACTCTCACATCGTACATCCAGTTGAGATCCGTATGCACTAAAGTACTTTTGTCAGTAGCGTATGGTGCGAGACCTCTGAATAGTTTCAGAGTTTTGATGTGAGATGTGCTGTATGGTGAATCAAGGTCACTGGGTACCCCTTATGCGTGCAGTCGGATTGTGGAGGATCCGGTGTCTTCGTCTGTGGCTAGTGGGTGTAATATGAGAGGACAGTTGTGAGTTTTGGAAGGGGAGAAGAAGGGGGGGGGGGGGGGGGGGAGTTTGGTTGGTGGGTTGATAGTTCAGAGAGGAGAGGTGAGGGGGGGTTTTTTTGGAGCGGTTTTTAGGATTTGGGGTTCGGGTTAGAGTTTGTTTGTGTAGCTTAAGATTAGGGTTAAGGTTAGGGTTTAGTTTAAGTTTAGGGTTTTGCTTTAAGGTTAAGGTTGAAATTAGGATTTGGGTTAGGGTTAAGGTTAGGGTTTTGGGTTAGGGTTAGGGTTATGGTTTGGGTTAGGTTTAAGTTTATGGTTGGGGTTGGGGCCAGGGTTAGGGTTAGGGTTAGGGTCAGGGTTAGGGTTAAGGTTTTGGGTTAGGGTTAGGGTTATGGTTTGGGTTAGGTTTAAGTTTATGGTTGGGGTTGGGGCCAGGGTTAGGTTTAGGGTTAGGGTTAGGGTTAGGGTTAGGTGGCTGAAATGTTTATAAGATGAA
Organism: Cololabis saira; assembly: GCF_033807715.1. Lineage (NCBI taxonomy): Eukaryota > Metazoa > Chordata > Actinopteri > Beloniformes > Belonidae > Cololabis > Cololabis saira. The sequence goes on along the minus strand of NW_026906278.1, from coordinate 61,351 downwards.
TGTGATGAGATCCGAAGATCTCTTGTGGCTGAAATGTTTATAAGGTGAATGTACTGAGATCCGAAGATCTCTTGTGGCTGAAATGTTTTATAAGATGAATGTACTGAGATCCGAAGATCTCTTGTGGCTGAAATGTTTTATAAGATGAATGTAATGAGATCCGAAGATCTCTTGTGGCTGAAATGTTTATAAGATGAATGTACTGAGATCCGAAGATCTCTTGTGGCTGAAATGTTTTATAAGATGAATGTCATGAGATCCGAAGATCTCTTGTGGCTGAAATGTTTTATAAGATGAATGTACTGAGATCCGAAGATCTCTTGTGGCTGAAATGTTTTATAAGATGAATGTAATGAGATCCGAAGATCTCTTGTGGCTGAAATGTTTTATAAGATGAATGTAATGAGATCCGAAGATCTCTTGTGGCTGAAATGTTTTATAAGATGAATGTAATGAGATCCGAAGATCTCTTGTGGCTGAAATGTTTATAAGATGAATGTACTGAGATCCGAAGATCTCTTGTGGCTGAAATGTTTTATAAGATGAATGTAATGAGATCCGAAGATCTCTTGTGGCTGAAATGTTTATAAGATGAATGTACTGAGATCCGAAGATCTCTTGTGGCTGAAATGTTTTATAAGATGAATGTAATGAGATCCGAAGATCTCTTGTGGCTGAAATGTTTATAAGATGAATGTAATGAGATCCAAAGATCTCTTGTGGCTGAAATGTTTATAAGATGAATGTAATGAGATCCGTAGATCAGTAGATTTGAATTAATTAGAGGGTGACCCTGTTTGTTTGGAGGTCGGTTTTAGGTGTATTATTCCTAGTTTAGAATAACCTTCATTATTATCCCTCCTGGAGGCCCGGGAGGAGATAGTAATTATTGGTACCTAATATGAATTTCTGGACTTTCGTCAGTGGTATCTAGCGGATCAACAGGCGTTTCGGCCGTGGGAATACCAGACGCCCTCCGCGCTAGTGGCCCCCTTGGGTTGATCGAGTCCAAGGTCGTCCAGTGCCCAATTAATATTTTTTGGTTTTTCGAAGGATCTTATATTTACTCAGGGTACAGTAAAATATTTATGAACATTTATTGTAAACACTGTCACCGTCGGTTATTTTTATATTCATCGTTTTGTTTTCTATTTTCATGTATTTTTTGTTTAAAAAGTTTTGGTATTTTAGGAATTGTTACCTTTTTTGTAGTCCCATAATATTAGTTTTGGAAGAAGATTGAGGTATTCCCTAGTGAGAGTTACTTTGTTCACTTACCTTGAAAGGTGTTCCCTAGTGAGAGTTACTTTGTTCACTTACCTTGAAGGATGTCTGTGTCGGCTGTGAAGTCGGTGTTTCTCTGGTTCGTGGGGTTGGCTGTTCTTCTGGAGGCTTGGAGGAGGAGGTCCGTGGTCCATGAGGTTGGTCGTTCTTCTGGAGGCTTGGAGGAGGAGGAGGCCTGGGGCCTCATGTACTAAGAGTGCGTGGATTTCAACGTGAATCCGTGCGTGGAATTAACAAGACCGCAAAAATTCATATGTACAAAGCTGTGCGTACGCCCAAATCCACGCAGGTTTCTCTGTACATCCCAATCAGCGTGGATTTGAGCGCACATGCGGGAGCACAACACTCCGCCTTGTCTCCTCCCTCAAATATATGTTTGAATATGATATGAAGATAATTATCCATTAAAAACCGCTCATCCTAACAAGAAAATGCTCTGAGCTGGAATAAATCATTCATTTTGGGGCATTTAGGGGTGTCGGACTCCAGTCCTAGGGCCGGTGTCCCTGCAGGTTTTAGATGTTTCTCTGCTTCATTGCACCATGATACAAGTGACTGTGTCATCAACAGAACTATCCAGACTTTGATGACAAGTTGGTGATGATGATTAATTAGAATCAGGTGTGTTAAAGCAGGGAAACATCTAAAACATGCAGGACACCGGCCCTTCTGGGATTCAGTTTGACGCCTACATTATGGTGTTCTTTGCTTTGCGTTGCGTTCCGTGAAGAGTTGTGGTTTTATTATGATCGTACGGGTTTGTGAATGTTTATGGGCAGCGTTAGTGCATCATTACACTCTGCTTTTCTTGTTTGTATTTTAAGAACCGACACCAGAATTTTTGGTGGATGAAAAACGGCTCCTCGTTCTGCTTTATTGTCATGCATATTATATATAACGGATTAAGACCAATGTACACGTTTATTGAGTCTTACACATTATGGATGTCCGCGATCACCCCTCTCATAAGTATAACAATGTGAACAAAATACATTTATATTTAAAACATGAAGCATTACGATCTGATTCCTCCGCTGCAGAAATAAAGACAATTTGTGCCGACGGAATTATCGAGGTGCAAACGTGAGAAATAAAGAGCAAAATTGCTGTAACTCGGAGTGTTGCATCCGCAGGAGGAGAGACAGGTGTCGTGCAAAAAGTGATTGAAGGCCAAATACAGTTATTGAAAGGTTGTTTCTGCCTAAATATGACTTGATCTCATGAGCTTCATAATCTGAAATCTGACGGTTTAGCGCTGTCGCTCAACGGGCTGCAGTGCGCGCTCCCGCGGCCAGAAATCAGAAGAAATCAGATTCTGGCAGACAATCACTTTTTGGCACAACACCGGTTTTTGCTTCAAAATTAATTTTAATGTATTTCTGTCCAGACACAGTTATGGGATGTTTAGGATCTTTTATCAGTAGTCCTCCCATACGGTCGTCATGACGACAGACAGATGTCCGACCTGCAGCTCCAGCTGAAAGCATCATGTTGGTCTGAACCGGAGCAGCTGGTCCAGTTCAGGGCAGAGATCCAGAAGGATCCTCTTGGTACCTGAACCAGCTGATGGTCCAGTCTTAGTCCTGGACCAGCAGATCAGTCTGGTCCCTGAAGACTCGCTCCTGATCCTGCCATCAGCAGGTTCCTCTAACGGAGCCAAAGCTCCATCAGGATTTGCAGGTTCCATCGTTGATCTCCTTTAGTTGTTTGTTCAGATCATGTGGTTGATTGTGAGATTGTTGCAGCTCCACTCTTGTGTAACTTATCTGGTGATGTGGGGACTGTCGTGTCCTTCACGTGGTCGTGAATTTATTGTTGACGTTAAGTTTCCTCATATTCTGGACTTCACTGCATCACCAGTGAGTGTCGCCAACGGACAAAACCTCAGAAAAGTGCGTGAACCAGCCTTAATGTGTGAGTGAAGGACCGCAGCTTTCTACGTTCACGTCATTCTTTGTACATCCGACCGTGAGCGTTGAAAGTGGCGTACGCACGTTTTTTGTGCGCCGCACTCTTAGTACATAAGGCCCCTGGTCCGTGGTCCGTGTGGCTGGCCGTTCTTCTGGAGGCTTGGAGGAGGAGGTCCGTGGTCCATGGGGCTGGTCGTTCTTCTGGAGGCTTGGCGGAGGAGGAAAATTTGCTCATAGCTCTCAAAAGAGCTTTTGATTTTTTCTGGAGTGGCTGCCCTGGAGGTTCTTGGGATCTTCAGCAGGAAATCTTCAAGTCTTGTAATCTTCTGGTGTATTTGAGGTTTTATTCTCCGTTATCCCCGCGGGGTCCCGGTTCTTATCTTATTACAGATAATTGTCTATTTAATAGTTTTATTTTGTGTGTTAGAGTTCTTTTTTCGACATGTTTCTCTTTGGTTAGATCTTTTGCTTTAGATTTTTATTTTATTTCCCATTTATGTCACTTGTCTTTTTGATTATGTGTGTTAAAGTTGGTGTGTGGAACACTTATGTTTTATTCGTGTCTGCAGTGGCTGTGATTGGCGGGCTGTGAGCCGTGGGCGGGGTCTTGTGGTTTGTATGCAAATTGTGGCTGAGATTTTCACCCGGAGGTTTTTTAGCAACCATGAGAGAAAGGTGTAGTCATAAAGATGGGCTGGCCCCTTCAGGCTGGTCTTGGGCATGTCCTTGACAGCTTGTACGGTTAATTCCTGTACTTTTGTGAAAATAAGGGGAGATGGCTTCAGCCCCAATAAAACGAAGCTCTGTCAAAGAAAAAAATATCTGGGTTTGTACATCGTTAGGGGGTTTTTTATTTTGGTTAATAATTTTAGAAATTGAGGTTTGGTTAATTTTAGATTTTTGAAGTAAATTGGGTTCCGGTATTGTTTTAAGTGAATTAATAAATTGAGTTTTCTAAGGTCTTTTTCGTTATTTTAGCAGTAACTGAGGTTGAAATACAGTTTACATTGGATAAATGCATACCAGTTTTAGACAGTAACTCAAGATAAAATGCCCTTTAAAAATGGATAAGTAACAACGAATTTTAAGGTATATTAAAATTTTATAAAGGATAAACTAAGTTAAGTCTTAGCTTTCAGTAAAAAGGAGATTTAAGGTGTATTTAGATTTTACAAGTAACAGTGGCTATGATTGGCGGGCTGTGAGCCGTGGGCGGGGTCTTGTGGTTTGTTTTGGTTTGTATGCAAATTGTGGCTGAGATTTTCACCTGGAGGTTTTTAAGCAACCATGAGAGAAAGGTGTAGTCGTAAAGATGGCCTGGCCCCTTCAGGCTGCTCTTGGGCATGTCATTGACAGCTTTGTACTGGTAAATTCCTGTACTATTGTGAAAATAAGGGGAGATGGCTTCAGCCCCAAACAAAGCGAAGCTCTGTCAAAGAAAAAAATATCTGGGTTTGTACCTTGTTTGGGGTTTTTTTATTTTGGTTAATAATTTTAGAAATTCAGGTTTGGTTAATTTTAGATTTTTAAAGTAAATTTGGTTCCGGTATTTGTTTTAAGTGAATTAATAAATCGAGTTTTATAAGGTCTTGTTCGTTACTTTAACATTAACTAAGGTTAAAATACCATTTACCTTGGATAATGAATACATTAAATCCAGATAAAATGTAGTTTAGAATTGGATAAGGTCATTTCCGTTTTTAACAGTAACTCATCTGAAATATAGTTTAAGGTGGCTCAGTAAAATCCAGTGTTATAGAAGGTCATTTTCATTTTGAGCCCTAAATAAATTAAGATATAGTTTACAGTGGATAAGTGGACACGAATTTTTGGAAGTTAAATTTCGTTTTAGTAAATCCAGATAAAATGTAGTTTAAAATTTGATAAGTCAAAAAATGGGTTTTTTTTAAAGTTAATTTCCGTTTTTTTTAACAGTAAATTAAGTTATAATGTACTTTAAAGTGGTTGAGTAAAAACGAGATTTAAAAAATTTAAATCCAGTTAAGTCGTAGTTTCCAGTGAAAATGAGGTTTAAGGTATATTAATTTTTTCAAAGTAAGTTCAGTTAAGTTATAGTTTTCATTGAAAAGCAGGTTTATCAGGTACTTTTATATTTTCTTGAAATAAACACCGTTAAAACGATTTTGTAAGGTTCGTGAGTAGGGTTGGTAAGGTTTCATCAAGTTCTCTAACAGGTTTGGATTGGTGGGTGATATTTATTTGTTTTATTTTTTTATTTTTTTATCCCAAGATGGGGGAGAGGTGGTTTGGGTGGTAGAGAGGGTGGGTGAGAGAGAAGAGGAAAAGTGTTGAAGAGAAGGAGTTAGGAGTAGTTTAGGAGGGAGAGGTCTCTCATCTGTAGAGCTAGTGTATGTTGTAGTAGGTATGTTTGTGTTGTTGTCTGGGTGCAAGTACGATTGTGGGGCCGGAGAGCTCGGTCGGACAGAGGAACTGGCTGGGTCAGGGTTTGTGTTCAACGGCTCCCTGCGGGAAACCAATACGCTACTGCCTCCTAACGCTCGTAGGCGTTACCAGAGTTCGCAGAAGGTAGTGTTGCACTCTCACATCGTACATCCAGTTGAGATCCGTATGCACTAAAGTACTTTTGTCAGTAGCGTATGGTGCGAGACCTCTGAATAGTTTCAGAGTTTTGATGTGAGATGTGCTGTATGGTGAATCAAGGTCACTGGGTACCCCTTATGCGTGCAGTCGGATTGTGGAGGATCCGGTGTCTTCGTCTGTGGCTAGTGGGTGTAATATGAGAGGACAGTTGTGAGTTTTGGAAGGGGAGAAGAAGGGGGGGGGGGGGGGGGGGGGGAGTTTGGTTGGTGGGTTGATAGTTCAGAGAGGAGAGGTGAGGGGGGGTTTTTTTGGAGCGGTTTTTAGGATTTGGGGTTCGGGTTAGAGTTTGTTTGTGTAGCTTAAGATTAGGGTTAAGGTTAGGGTTTAGTTTAAGTTTAGGGTTTTGCTTTAAGGTTAAGGTTGAAATTAGGATTTGGGTTAGGGTTAAGGTTAGGGTTTTGGGTTAGGGTTAGGGTTATGGTTTGGGTTAGGTTTAAGTTTATGGTTGGGGTTGGGGCCAGGGTTAGGGTTAGGGTTAGGGTCAGGGTTAGGGTTAAGGTTTTGGGTTAGGGTTAGGGTTATGGTTTGGGTTAGGTTTAAGTTTATGGTTGGGGTTGGGGCCAGGGTTAGGTTTAGGGTTAGGGTTAGGGTTAGGGTTAGGTGGCTGAAATGTTTATAAGATGAATGTGATGAGATCCGAAGATCTCTTGTGGCTGAAATGTTTATAAGGTGAATGTACTGAGATCCGAAGATCTCTTGTGGCTGAAATGTTTTATAAGATGAATGTACTGAGATCCGAAGATCTCTTGTGGCTGAAATGTTTTATAAGATGAATGTAATGAGATCCGAAGATCTCTTGTGGCTGAAATGTTTATAAGATGAATGTACTGAGATCCGAAGATCTCTTGTGGCTGAAATGTTTTATAAGATGAATGTCATGAGATCCGAAGATCTCTTGTGGCTGAAATGTTTTATAAGATGAATGTACTGAGATCCGAAGATCTCTTGTGGCTGAAATGTTTTATAAGATGAATGTAATGAGATCCGAAGATCTCTTGTGGCTGAAATGTTTTATAAGATGAATGTAATGAGATCCGAAGATCTCTTGTGGCTGAAATGTTTTATAAGATGAATGTAATGAGATCCGAAGATCTCTTGTGGCTGAAATGTTTATAAGATGAATGTACTGAGATCCGAAGATCTCTTGTGGCTGAAATGTTTTATAAGATGAATGTAATGAGATCCGAAGATCTCTTGTGGCTGAAATGTTTATAAGATGAATGTACTGAGATCCGAAGATCTCTTGTGGCTGAAATGTTTTATAAGATGAATGTAATGAGATCCGAAGATCTCTTGTGGCTGAAATGTTTATAAGATGAATGTAATGAGATCCAAAGATCTCTTGTGGCTGAAATGTTTATAAGATGAATGTAATGAGATCCGTAGATCAGTAGATTTGAATTAATTAGAGGGTGACCCTGTTTGTTTGGAGGTCGGTTTTAGGTGTATTATTCCTAGTTTAGAATAACCTTCATTATTATCCCTCCTGGAGGCCCGGGAGGAGATAGTAATTATTGGTACCTAATATGAATTTCTGGACTTTCGTCAGTGGTATCTAGCGGATCAACAGGCGTTTCGGCCGTGGGAATACCAGACGCCCTCCGCGCTAGTGGCCCCCTTGGGTTGATCGAGTCCAAGGTCGTCCAGTGCCCAATTAATATTTTTTGGTTTTTCGAAGGATCTTATATTTACTCAGGGTACAGTAAAATATTTATGAACATTTATTGTAAACACTGTCACCGTCGGTTATTTTTATATTCATCGTTTTGTTTTCTATTTTCATGTATTTTTTGTTTAAAAAGTTTTGGTATTTTAGGAATTGTTACCTTTTTTGTAGTCCCATAATATTAGTTTTGGAAGAAGATTGAGGTATTCCCTAGTGAGAGTTACTTTGTTCACTTACCTTGAAAGGTGTTCCCTAGTGAGAGTTACTTTGTTCACTTACCTTGAAGGATGTCTGTGTCGGCTGTGAAGTCGGTGTTTCTCTGGTTCGTGGGGTTGGCTGTTCTTCTGGAGGCTTGGAGGAGGAGGTCCGTGGTCCATGAGGTTGGTCGTTCTTCTGGAGGCTTGGAGGAGGAGGAGGCCTGGTCCGTGGTCCGTGTGGCTGGCCGTTCTTCTGGAGGCTTGGAGGAGGAGGTCCGTGGTCCATGGGGCTGGTCGTTCTTCTGGAGGCTTGGCGGAGGAGGAAAATTTGCTCATAGCTCTCAAAAGAGCTTTTGATTTTTTCTGGAGTGGCTGCCCTGGAGGTTCTTGGGATCTTCAGCAGGAAATCTTCAAGTCTTGTAATCTTCTGGTGTATTTGAGGTTTTATTCTCCGTTATCCCCGCGGGGTCCCGGTTCTTATCTTATTACAGATAATTGTCTATTTAATAGTTTTATTTTGTGTGTTAGAGTTCTTTTTTCGACATGTTTCTCTTTGGTTAGATCTTTTGCTTTAGATTTTTATTTTATTTCCCATTTATGTCACTTGTCTTTTTGATTATGTGTGTTAAAGTTGGTGTGTGGAACACTTATGTTTTATTCGTGTCTGCAGTGGCTGTGATTGGCGGGCTGTGAGCCGTGGGCGGGGTCTTGTGGTTTGTATGCAAATTGTGGCTGAGATTTTCACCCGGAGGTTTTTTAGCAACCATGAGAGAAAGGTGTAGTCATAAAGATGGGCTGGCCCCTTCAGGCTGGTCTTGGGCATGTCCTTGACAGCTTGTACGGTTAATTCCTGTACTTTTGTGAAAATAAGGGGAGATGGCTTCAGCCCCAATAAAACGAAGCTCTGTCAAAGAAAAAAATATCTGGGTTTGTACATCGTTAGGGGGTTTTTTATTTTGGTTAATAATTTTAGAAATTGAGGTTTGGTTAATTTTAGATTTTTGAAGTAAATTGGGTTCCGGTATTGTTTTAAGTGAATTAATAAATTGAGTTTTCTAAGGTCTTTTTCGTTATTTTAGCAGTAACTGAGGTTGAAATACAGTTTACATTGGATAAATGCATACCAGTTTTAGACAGTAACTCAAGATAAAATGCCCTTTAAAAATGGATAAGTAACAACGAATTTTAAGGTATATTAAAATTTTATAAAGGATAAACTAAGTTAAGTCTTAGCTTTCAGTAAAATGGAGATTTAAGGTGTATTTAGATTTTACAAGTAACAGTGGCTATGATTGGCGGGCTGTGAGCCGTGGGCGGGGTCTTGTGGTTTGTTTTGGTTTGTATGCAAATTGTGGCTGAGATTTTCACCTGGAGGTTTTTAAGCAACCATGAGAGAAAGGTGTAGTCGTAAAGATGGCCTGGCCCCTTCAGGCTGCTCTTGGGCATGTCATTGACAGCTTTGTACTGGTAAATTCCTGTACTATTGTGAAAATAAGGGGAGATGGCTTCAGCCCCAAACAAAGCGAAGCTCTGTCAAAGAAAAAAATATCTGGGTTTGTACCTTGTTTGGGGTTTTTTTATTTTGGTTAATAATTTTAGAAATTCAGGTTTGGTTAATTTTAGATTTTTAAAGTAAATTTGGTTCCGGTATTTGTTTTAAGTGAATTAATAAATCGAGTTTTATAAGGTCTTGTTCGTTACTTTAACATTAACTAAGGTTAAAATACCATTTACCTTGGATAATGAATACATTAAATCCAGATAAAATGTAGTTTAGAATTGGATAAGGTCATTTCCGTTTTTAACAGTAACTCATCTGAAATATAGTTTAAGGTGGCTCAGTAAAATCCAGTGTTATAGAAGGTCATTTTCATTTTGAGCCCTAAATAAATTAAGATATAGTTTACAGTGGATAAGTGGACACGAATTTTTGGAAGTTAAATTTCGTTTTAGTAAATCCAGATAAAATGTAGTTTAAAATTTGATAAGTCAAAAAATGGGTTTTTTTTAAAGTTAATTTCCGTTTTTTTTAACAGTAAATTAAGTTATAATGTACTTTAAAGTGGTTGAGTAAAAACGAGATTTAAAAAATTTAAATCCAGTTAAGTCGTAGTTTCCAGTGAAAATGAGGTTTAAGGTATATTAATTTTTTCAAAGTAAGTTCAGTTAAGTTATAGTTTTCATTGAAAAGCAGGTTTATCAGGTACTTTTATATTTTCTTGAAATAAACACCGTTAAAACGATTTTGTAAGGTTCGTGAGTAGGGTTGGTAAGGTTTCATCAAGTTCTCTAACAGGTTTGGATTGGTGGGTGATATTTATTTGTTTTATTTTTTTATTTTTTTATCCCAAGATGGGGGAGAGGTGGTTTGGGTGGTAGAGAGGGTGGGTGAGAGAGAAGAGGAAAAGTGTTGAAGAGAAGGAGTTAGGAGTAGTTTAGGAGGGAGAGGTCTCTCATCTGTAGAGCTAGTGTATGTTGTAGTAGGTATGTTTGTGTTGTTGTCTGGGTGCAAGTACGATTGTGGGGCCGGAGAGCTCGGTCGGACAGAGGAACTGGCTGGGTCAGGGTTTGTGTTCCACGGCTCCCTGCGGGAAACCAATACGCTACTGCCTCCTAACGCTCGTAGGCGTTACCAGAGTTCGCAGAAGGTAGTGTTGCACTCTCACATCGTACATCCAGTTGAGATCCGTATGCACTAAAGTACTTTTGTCAGTAGCGTATGGTGCGAGACCTCTGAATAGTTTCAGAGTTTTGATGTGAGATGTGCTGTATGGTGAATCAAGGTCACTGGGTACCCCTTATGCGTGCAGTCGGATTGTGGAGGATCCGGTGTCTTCGTCTGTGGCTAGTGGGTGTAATATGAGAGGACAGTTGTGAGTTTTGGAAGGGGAGAAGAAGGGGGGGGGGGGGGGGGGGGGGGGGGAGTTTGGTTGGTGGGTTGATAGTTCAGAGAGGAGAGGTGAGGGGGGGTTTTTTTGGAGCGGTTTTTAGGATTTGGGGTTCGGGTTAGAGTTTGTTTGTGTAGCTTAAGATTAGGGTTAAGGTTAGGGTTTAGTTTAAGTTTAGGGTTTTGCTTTAAGGTTAAGGTTGAAATTAGGATTTGGGTTAGGGTTAAGGTTAGGGTTTTGGGTTAGGGTTAGGGTTATGGTTTGGGTTAGGTTTAAGTTTATGGTTGGGGTTGGGGCCAGGGTTAGGGTTAGGGTTAGGGTCAGGGTTAGGGTTAAGGTTTTGGGTTAGGGTTAGGGTTATGGTTTGGGTTAGGTTTAAGTTTATGGTTGGGGTTGGGGCCAGGGTTAGGTTTAGGGTTAGGGTTAGGGTTAGGGTTAGGTGGCTGAAATGTTTATAAGATGAATGTGATGAGATCCGAAGATCTCTTGTGGCTGAAATGTTTATAAGGTGAATGTACTGAGATCCGAAGATCTCTTGTGGCTGAAATGTTTTATAAGATGAATGTACTGAGATCCGAAGATCTCTTGTGGCTGAAATGTTTTATAAGATGAATGTAATGAGATCCGAAGATCTCTTGTGGCTGAAATGTTTATAAGATGAATGTACTGAGATCCGAAGATCTCTTGTGGCTGAAATGTTTTATAAGATGAATGTCATGAGATCCGAAGATCTCTTGTGGCTGAAATGTTTTATAAGATGAATGTACTGAGATCCGAAGATCTCTTGTGGCTGAAATGTTTTATAAGATGAATGTAATGAGATCCGAAGATCTCTTGTGGCTGAAATGTTTTATAAGATGAATGTAATGAGATCCGAAGATCTCTTGTGGCTGAAATGTTTTATAAGATGAATGTAATGAGATCCGAAGATCTCTTGTGGCTGAAATGTTTATAAGATGAATGTACTGAGATCCGAAGATCTCTTGTGGCTGAAATGTTTTATAAGATGAATGTAATGAGATCCGAAGATCTCTTGTGGCTGAAATGTTTATAAGATGAATGTACTGAGATCCGAAGATCTCTTGTGGCTGAAATGTTTTATAAGATGAATGTAATGAGATCCGAAGATCTCTTGTGGCTGAAATGTTTATAAGATGAATGTAATGAGATCCAAAGATCTCTTGTGGCTGAAATGTTTATAAGATGAATGTAATGAGATCCGTAGATCAGTAGATTTGAATTAATTAGAGGGTGACCCTGTTTGTTTGGAGGTCGGTTTTAGGTGTATTATTCCTAGTTTAGAATAACCTTCATTATTATCCCTCCTGGAGGCCCGGGAGGAGATAGTAATTATTGGTACCTAATATGAATTTCTGGACTTTCGTCAGTGGTATCTAGCGGATCAACAGGCGTTTCGGCCGTGGGAATACCAGACGCCCTCCGCGCTAGTGGCCCCCTTGGGTTGATCGAGTCCAAGGTCGTCCAGTGCCCAATTAATATTTTTTGGTTTTTCGAAGGATCTTATATTTACTCAGGGTACAGTAAAATATTTATGAACATTTATTGTAAACACTGTCACCGTCGGTTATTTTTATATTCATCGTTTTGTTTTCTATTTTCATGTATTTTTTGTTTAAAAAGTTTTGGTATTTTAGGAATTGTTACCTTTTTTGTAGTCCCATAATATTAGTTTTGGAAGAAGATTGAGGTATTCCCTAGTGAGAGTTACTTTGTTCACTTACCTTGAAAGGTGTTCCCTAGTGAGAGTTACTTTGTTCACTTACCTTGAAGGATGTCTGTGTCGGCTGTGAAGTCGGTGTTTCTCTGGTTCGTGGGGTTGGCTGTTCTTCTGGAGGCTTGGAGGAGGAGGTCCGTGGTCCATGAGGTTGGTCGTTCTTCTGGAGGCTTGGAGGAGGAGGAGGCCTGGTCCGTGGTCCGTGTGGCTGGCCGTTCTTCTGGAGGCTTGGAGGAGGAGGTCCGTGGTCCATGGGGCTGGTCGTTCTTCTGGAGGCTTGGCGGAGGAGGAAAATTTGCTCATAGCTCTCAAAAGAGCTTTTGATTTTTTCTGGAGTGGCTGCCCTGGAGGTTCTTGGGATCTTCAGCAGGAAATCTTCAAGTCTTGTAATCTTCTGGTGTATTTGAGGTTTTATTCTCCGTTATCCCCGCGGGGTCCCGGTTCTTATCTTATTACAGATAATTGTCTATTTAATAGTTTTATTTTGTGTGTTAGAGTTCTTTTTTCGACATGTTTCTCTTTGGTTAGATCTTTTGCTTTAGATTTTTATTTTATTTCCCATTTATGTCACTTGTCTTTTTGATTATGTGTGTTAAAGTTGGTGTGTGGAACACTTATGTTTTATTCGTGTCTGCAGTGGCTGTGATTGGCGGGCTGTGAGCCGTGGGCGGGGTCTTGTGGTTTGTATGCAAATTGTGGCTGAGATTTTCACCCGGAGGTTTTTTAGCAACCATGAGAGAAAGGTGTAGTCATAAAGATGGGCTGGCCCCTTCAGGCTGGTCTTGGGCATGTCCTTGACAGCTTGTACGGTTAATTCCTGTACTTTTGTGAAAATAAGGGGAGATGGCTTCAGCCCCAATAAAACGAAGCTCTGTCAAAGAAAAAAATATCTGGGTTTGTACATCGTTAGGGGGTTTTTTATTTTGGTTAATAATTTTAGAAATTGAGGTTTGGTTAATTTTAGATTTTTGAAGTAAATTGGGTTCCGGTATTGTTTTAAGTGAATTAATAAATTGAGTTTTCTAAGGTCTTTTTCGTTATTTTAGCAGTAACTGAGGTTGAAATACAGTTTACATTGGATAAATGCATACCAGTTTTAGACAGTAACTCAAGATAAAATGCCCTTTAAAAATGGATAAGTAACAACGAATTTTAAGGTATATTAAAATTTTATAAAGGATAAACTAAGTTAAGTCTTAGCTTTCAGTAAAAAGGAGATTTAAGGTGTATTTAGATTTTACAAGTAACAGTGGCTATGATTGGCGGGCTGTGAGCCGTGGGCGGGGTCTTGTGGTTTGTTTTGGTTTGTATGCAAATTGTGGCTGAGATTTTCACCTGGAGGTTTTTAAGCAACCATGAGAGAAAGGGTTAGGGTTAGGGTTAGGGTTAGGGTTAGGGTTAGGGTTAGGGTAGGGTTAGGGTTAGGGTTAGGGTTAGGATAGGGCAAGAGTGCCACTTTGGAATCTTTGATTTGACCCCCTAAACAGTGGATCATTTGCTCTACACTTCGGCTACCCCCCCATTTTCGGGTACCCTGATTCCAGTAATACTAATGAGGAAGGGGTGGGACCTTGTCTTCTCGTCCAATCAGCGAAAAGCAAGTTCAAAGGTCTGTAACTTTTGCTAGGAGTGGATCATTTGCTCATGGATGGTACCGTTGGAAAGCTCGTGGTCGTATTATGTTCGACGGAAGCAGTTTCCAAGTCTCTACGACCTTCCGTTCGGAAGTTATGACCGGAAATGTGTATCGCATTGAAAATGAATGGAGCGATAATTTCCTGAAATTTGACTAAGTGTTTTGGTGAAAAAAGTTCCCCCAGAAAGTGTTTAGGAGCACGTTTTAGGCCATTTGGAGTCGATAGGTACCTATTTTAAACAAACTTCTTTTGGGAAAAATACTTGTAAATTTTCCAAGATTTTCACTAAGTAATAATAATAATGGATTTAACTTGTAACGCACTTTCCATTCAATGAATCTCAAAGTGCTACACTTAGATCATTATTCATCCATACACATTCTCACTGGTGGTGGTAAACTACAATTTGTAGCCACAGCTGCCCTGGGGCAGACTGACAGAAGCGTGGCTGCCATTCCGCGCCAAACGGCCCCTCCGACCACCACCAACATTCATACTCATTCACACGGGGCAAGCTGGGTAAGGTGTCTTGCCCAAGGACACTACGACAGCAACTGGGATAGAGCGGGATTCGAACCTCCGACCTTCTGATCATTGGACGACCCGCTCTACCACCTGAGCTACTGCCGTCCCAGTCAACTGGTTGAGATCAGGCAAGTCCCCAGGAGATGGTTAGGTTCAGTTAGGGTTAGAGTTAGGGGTTAGGGGTTAGGGTTAGGGTTAGGGGTTAGGGGTTAGGGTTAGGGTTAGGGTTAGGGTTAGGGTTAGGGTTAGGGTTAGGGTTTGTGTTCAACGGCTCCCTGCGGAAAACCAATACGCTACTGCCTCCTAACGCTCGTAGGCGTTACCAGAGTTCGCAGAAGGTAGTGTTGCACTCTCACATCGTACATCCAGTTGAGATCCGTATGCACTAAAGTACTTTTGTCAGTAGCGTATGGTGCGAGACCTCTGAATAGTTTCAGAGTTTTGATGTGAGATGTGCTGTATGGTGAATCAAGGTCACTAGGTACCCCTTATGCGTGCAGTCGGATTGTGGAGGATCCGGTGTCTTCGTCTGTGGCTAGTGGGTGTAATATGAGAGGACAGTTGTGAGTTTTGGAAGGGGAGAAGAAGGGGGGGGAGTTTGGTTGGTGGGTTGATAGTTCAGAGAGGAGAGGTGAGGGGGGGTTTTTTTTTTTTGGAGCGGTTTTTAGGATTTGGGGTTCGGGTTAGAGTTTGTTTGTGTAGCTTAAGATTAGGGTTAAGGTTAGGGTTTAGTTTAAGTTTAGGGTTTTGCTTTAAGGTTAAGGTTGAAATTAGGATTTGGGTTAGGGTTAAGGTTAGGGTTTTGGGTTAGGGTTAGGGTTATGGTTTGGGTTAGGTTTAAGTTTATGGTTGGGGTTGGGGCCAGGGTTAGGGTTAGGGTTAGGGTCAGGGTTAGGGTTAAGGTTAGGGTTTTGGGTTAGGGTTAGGGTTATGGTTTGGGTTAGGTTTAAGTTTATGGTTGGGGTTGGGGCCAGGGTTAGGGTTAGGGTTAGGGTTAGGGTTAGGTGGCTGAAATGTTTATAAGATGAATGTGATGAGATCCGAAGATCTCTTGTGGCTGAAATGTTTTATAAGATGAATGTACTGAGATCCGAAGATCTCTTGTGGCTGAAATGTTTTATAAGATGAATGTAATGAGATCCGAAGATCTCTTGTGGCTGAAATGTTTTATAAGATGAATGTAATGAGATCCGAAGATCTCTTGTGGCTGAAATGTTTATAAGATGAATGTACTGAGATCCGAAGATCTCTTGTGGCTGAAATGTTTTATAAGATGAATGTAATGAGATCCGAAGATCTCTTGTGGCTGAAATGTTTTATAAGATGAATGTACTGAGATCCGAAGATCTCTTGTGGCTGAAATGTTTTATAAGATGAATGTAATGAGATCCGAAGATCTCTTGTGGCTGAAATGTTTTATAAGATGAATGTAATGAGATCCGAAGATCTCTTGTGGCTGAAATGTTTTATAAGATGAATGTACTGAGATCCGAAGATCTCTTGTGGCTGAAATGTTTTATAAGATGAATGTAATGAGATCCGTAGATCAGTAGATTTGAATTAATTAGAGGGTGACCCTGTTTGTTTGGAGGTCGGTTTTAGGTGTATTATTCCTAGTTTAGAATAACCTTCATTATTATCCCTCCTGGAGGCCCGGGAGGAGATAGTAATTATTGGTACCTAATATGAATTTCTGGACTTTCGTCAGTGGTATCTAGCGGATCAACAGGCGTTTCGGCCGTGGGAATACCAGACGCCCTCCGCGCTAGTGGCCCCCTTGGGTTGATCGAGTCCAAGGTCGTCCAGTGCCCAATTAATATTTTTTGGTTTTTCGAAGGATCTTATATTTACTCAGGGTACAGTAAAATATTTATGAACATTTATTGTAAACACTGTCACCGTCGGTTATTTTTATATTCATCGTTTTGTTTTCTATTTTCATGTATTTTTTGTTTAAAAAGTTTTGGTATTTTAGGAATTGTTCCCTTTTTTGTAGTCCCATAATATTAGTTTTGGAAGAAGATTGAGGTATTCCCTAGTGAGAGTTACTTTGTTCACTTACCTTGAAAGGTGTTCCCTAGTGAGAGTTACTTTGTTAACTTACCTTGAAAGATGTCTGTGTCGGCTGTGAAGTCGGTGTTTCTCTGGTTCGTGGGGTTGGCTGTTCTTCTGGAGGCTTGGAGGAGGAGGTCCGTGGTCCATGAGGTTGGTCGTTCTTCTGGAGGCTTGGAGGAGGAGGAGGCCTGGTCCGTGGTCCGTGTGGCTGGCCGTTCTTCTGGAGGCTTGGAGGAGGAGGTCCGTGGTCCATGGGGCTGGTCGTTCTTCTGGAGGCTTGGCGGAGGAGGAAAATTTGCTCATAGCTCTCAAAAGAGCTTTTGATTTTTTCTGGAGTGGCTGCCCTGGAGGTTCTTGGGATCTTCAGCAGGAAATCTTCAAGTCTTGTAATCTTCTGGTGTATTTGAGGTTTTATTCTCCGTTATCCCCGCGGGGTCCCGGTTCTTATCTTATTACAGATAATTGTCTATTTAATAGTTTTATTTTGTGTGTTAGAGTTCTTTTTTCGACATGTTTCTCTTTGGTTAGATATTTTGCTTTAGATTTTTATTTTATTTCCCATTTATGTCACTTGTCTTTTTGATTATGTGTGTTAAAGTTGGTGTGTGGAACACTTATGTTTTATTCGTGTCTGCAGTGGCTGTGATTGGCGGGCTGTGAGCCGTGGGCGGGGTCTTGTGGTTTGTATGCAAATTGTGGCTGAGATTTTCACCCGGAGGTTTTTTAGCAACCATGAGAGAAAGGTGTAGTCATAAAGATGGGCTGGCCCCTTCAGGCTGGTCTTGGGCATGTCCTTGACAGCTTGTACGGTTAATTCCTGTACTTTTGTGAAAATAAGGGGAGATGGCTTCAGCCCCAATAAAACGAAGCTCTGTCAAAGAAAAAATATCTGCGTTTGTACATCGTTAGGGGGTTTTTTATTTTGGTTAATAATTTTAGAAATTGAGGTTTGGTTAATTTTAGATTTTTGAAGTAAATTGGGTTCCGGTATTGTTTTAAGTGAATTAATAAATTGAGTTTTCTAAGGTCTTTTTCGTTATTTTAGCAGTAACTGAGGTTGAAATACAGTTTACATTGGATAAATGCATACCAGTTTTAGACAGTAACTCAAGATAAAATGCCCTTTAAAAATGGATAAGTAACAACGAATTTTAAGGTATATTAAAATTTTATAAAGGATAAACTAAGTTAAGTCTTAGCTTTCAGTAAAAAGGAGATTTAAGGTGTATTTAGATTTTACAAGTAACAGTGGCTATGATTGGCGGGCTGTGAGCCGTGGGCGGGGTCTTGTGGTTTGTTTTGGTTTGTATGCAAATTGTGGCTGAGATTTTCACCTGGAGGTTTTTAAGCAACCATGAGAGAAAGGTGTAGTCGTAAAGATGGCCTGGCCCCTTCAGGCTGCTCTTGGGCATGTCATTGACAGCTTTGTACTGGTAAATTCCTGTACTATTGTGAAAATAAGGGGAGATGGCTTCAGCCCCAAACAAAGCGAAGCTCTGTCAAAGAAAAAAATATCTGGGTTTGTACCTTGTTTGGGGTTTTTTTATTTTGGTTAATAATTTTAGAAATTCAGGTTTGGTTAATTTTAGATTTTTAAAGTAAATTTGGTTCCGGTATTTGTTTTAAGTGAATTAATAAATCGAGTTTTATAAGGTCTTGTTCGTTACTTTAACATTAACTAAGGTTAAAATACCATTTACCTTGGATAATGAATACATTAAATCCAGATAAAATGTAGTTTAGAATTGGATAAGGTCATTTCCGTTTTTAACAGTAACTCATCTGAAATATAGTTTAAGGTGGCTCAGTAAAATCCAGTGTTATAGAAGGTCATTTTCATTTTGAGCCCTAAATAAATTAAGATATAGTTTACAGTGGATAAGTGGACACGAATTTTTGGAAGTTAAATTTCGTTTTAGTAAATCCAGATAAAATGTAGTTTAAAATTTGATAAGTCAAAAAATGGGTTTTTTTAAAAGTTAATTTCCGTTTTTTTAACAGTAAATTAGGTTATAATGTACTTTAAAGTGGTTGAGTAAAAACGAGATTTAAAAAAATTTTAATCCAGTTAAGTCGTAGTTTCCAGTGAAAATGAGGTTTAAGGTATATTAATTTTTTAAAATAAGTTCAGTTAAGTTATAGTTTTCATTGAAAAGTGGGTTTATCAGGTACTTTTATATTTTCTTGAAATAAACACCGTTAAAACGATTTTGTAAGGTTCGTGAGTAGGGTTGGTAAGGTTTCATCAAGTTCTCTAACAGGTTTGGATTGGTGGGTGATATTTATTTGTTTTATTTTTTTATTTTTTTATCCCAAGATGGGGGAGAGGTGGTTTGGGTGGTAGAGAGGGTGGGTGAGAGAGAAGAGGAAAAGTGTTGAGGAGAAGGAGTTAGGAGTAGTTTAGGAGGGAGAGGTCTCTCATCTGTAGAGCTAGTGTATGTTGTAGTAGGTATGTTTGTGTTGTTGTCTGGGTGCAAGTACGATTGTGGGGCCGGAGAGCTCGGTCGGACAGAGGAACTGGCTGGGTTAGGGTTTGTGTTCAACGGCTCCCTGCGGGAAACCAATACGCTACTGCCTCCTAACGCTCGTAGGCGTTACCAGAGTTCGCAGAAGGTAGTGTTGCACTCTCACATCGTACATCCAGTTGAGATCCGTATGCACTAAAGTACTTTTGTCAGTAGCGTATGGTGCGAGACCTCTGAATAGTTTCAGAGTTTTGATGTGAGATGTGCTGTATGGTGAATCAAGGTCACTAGGTACCCCTTATGCGTGCAGTCGGATTGTGGAGGATCCGGTGTCTTCGTCTGTGGCTAGTGGGTGTAATATGAGAGGACAGTTGTGAGTTTTGGAAGGGGAGAAGAAGGGGGGGGAGTTTGGTTGGTGGGTTGATAGTTCAGAGAGGAGAGGTGAGGGGGGGTTTTTTTTTGGAGCGGTTTTTAGGATTTGGGGTTCGGGTTAGAGTTTGTTTGTGTAGCTTAAGATTAGGGTTAAGGTTAGGGTTTAGTTTAAGTTTAGGGTTTTGCTTTAAGGTTAAGGTTGAAATTAGGATTTGGGTTAGGGTTAGGGTTAGGGTTAGGGTTAGGGTTAGGGTTAGGGTTAGGATAGGGCAAGAGTGCCACTTTGGAATCTTTGATTTGACCCCCTAAACAGTGGATCATTTGCTCTACACTTCGGCTACCCCCCCATTTTCGGGTACCCTGATTCCAGTAATACTAATGAGGAAGGGGTGGGACCTTGTCTTCTCGTCCAATCAGCGAAAAGCAAGTTCAAAGGTCTGTAACTTTTGCTAGGAGTGGATCATTTGCTCATGGATGGTACCGTTGGAAAGCTCGTGGTCGTATTATGTTCGACGGAAGCAGTTTCCAAGTCTCTACGACCTTCCGTTCGGAAGTTATGACCGGAAATGTGTATCGCATTGAAAATGAATGGAGCGATAATTTCCTGAAATTTGACTAAGTGTTTTGGTGAAAAAAGTTCCCCCAGAAAGTGTTTAGGAGCACGTTTTAGGCCATTTGGAGTCGATAGGTACCTATTTTAAACAAACTTCTTTTGGGAAAAATACTTGTAAATTTTCCAAGATTTTCACTAAGTAATAATAATAATAATAATGGATTTAACTTGTAACGCACTTTCCATTCAATGAATCTCAAAGTGCTACACTTAGATCATTATTCATCCATACACATTCTCACTGGTGGTGGTAAACTACAATTTGTAGCCACAGCTGCCCTGGGGCAGACTGACAGAAGCGTGGCTGCCATTCCGCGCCAAACGGCCCCTCCGACCACCACCAACATTCATACTCATTCACACGGGGCAAGCTGGGTAAGGTGTCTTGCCCAAGGACACTACGACAGCAACTGGGATAGAGCGGGATTCGAACCTCCGACCTTCTGATCATTGGACGACCCGCTCTACCACCTGAGCTACTGCCGTCCCAGTCAACTGGTTGAGATCAGGCAAGTCCCCAGGAGATGGTTAGGTTCAGTTAGGGTTAGAGTTAGGGGTTAGGGGTTAGGGTTAGGGTTAGGGGTTAGGGGTTAGGGTTAGGGTTAGGGTTAGGGTTAGGGTTTGTGTTCAACGGCTCCCTGCGGGAAACCAATACGCTACTGCCTCCTAACGCTCGTAGGCGTTACCAGAGTTCGCAGAAGGTAGTGTTGCACTCTCACATCGTACATCCAGTTGAGATCCGTATGCACTAAAGTACTTTTGTCAGTAGCGTATGGTGCGAGACCTCTGAATAGTTTCAGAGTTTTGATGTGAGATGTGCTGTATGGTGAATCAAGGTCACTGGGTACCCCTTATGCGTGCAGTCGGATTGTGGAGGATCCGGTGTCTTCGTCTGTGGCTAGTGGGTGTAATATGAGAGGACAGTTGTGAGTTTTGGAAGGGGAGAAGAAGGGGGGAGGGGGGGGGGGGGGGGGGGTGTTTGGTTGGTGGGTTGATAGTTCAGAGAGGAGAGGTGAGGGGGGGTTTTTTTGGAGCGGTTTTTAGGATTTGGGGTTCGGGTTAGAGTTTGTTTGTGTAGCTTAAGATTAGGGTTAAGGTTAGGGTTTAGTTTAAGTTTAGGGTTTTGCTTTAAGGTTAAGGTTGAAATTAGGATTTGGGTTAGGGTTAAGGTTAGGGTTTTGGGTAAGGGTTAGGGTTATGGTTTGGGTTAGGTTTAAGTTTATGGTTGGGGTTGGGGCCAGGGTTAGGGTTAGGGTTAGGGTCAGGGTTAGGGTTAGGGTTAGGGTTTTGGGTTAGGGTTAGGGTTATGGTTTGGGTTAGGTTTAAGTTTATGGTTGGGGTTGGGGCCAGGGTTAGGGTTAGGGTTAGGGTCAGGGTTAGGGTTAGGGTTAGGGTTTTGGGTTAGGGTTAGGGTTATGGTTTGGGTTAGGTTTAAGTTTATGGTTGGGGTTGGGGCCAGGGTTAGGGTTAGGGTTAGGGTCAGGGTTAGGGTTAGGGTTTTGGGTTAGGGTTAGGGTTATGGTTTGGGTTAGGTTTAAGTTTATGGTTGGGGTTGGGGCCAGGGTTAGGGTTAGGGTTAGGTGGCTGAAATGTTTATAAGATGAATGTGATGAGATCCGAAGATCTCTTGTGGCTGAAATGTTTATAAGGTGAATGTACTAAGATCCGAAGATCTCTTGTGGCTGAAATGTTTTATAAGATGAATGTAATGAGATCCGAAGATCTCTTGTGGCTGAAATGTTTTATAAGATGAATGTAATGAGATCCGAAGATCTCTTGTGGCTGAAATGTTTTATAAGATGAATGGGTTAGGGTTAGGGTTAGGGTTAGGGTTAGGGTTAGGGTTAGGGTTAGGGTTAGGGTTAGGGTTAGGGTTAGGGTTAGGGTTAGGGTTAGGATAGGGGGGTTTAGCCACCTTTGAGCCGGCTCAAAGTTAGCTTAGCCTAGCTTAGCAAGCTATAACTTGCTAAGCAAACTATAACTTAGCTTAGCAACGTATATATACGGCTCCTAGGTGACAACTACTTCCAAAATGATGTCGTTTTCGCGATTGGAGCAAAGGATCATGGGTAAAAAGTGTTTTTTTTGAATAACTTTTGATAGGAAGGTCCTAGAGCTTCGGAACCTGCTCGCGTCAGACATAATTAGGGGTCTAGCTTTCCAACGAGCCCACCCTCGACCTTCTACGACTTTGGGAAGTGGGAGAAAATCTAAAAAAAAAAAAAAAAAAAATCGTATTTTTTATCTCAGCTTCCGAAGGTCGTAGAGACTCGTGGTTGGTCTTGTTGGAGAGCTAGACCCCTAAATATATCCGACGGATTCGGGTTTCGAAGCTCTCCGACCTTCTGTTCTGGAGATATAGGGCAAAACGTCCCCCCATAGGAAATGAATGGGCGCGAATTGGTGTAAAAATTACACTAAGTGTTTTGTCCAAAAACGACCCTCCAGAAAGTGTTAAGGAGCACGTTTCAGGCCATTTTGAGTCGTTTGATTCACTTTCTGATGACTGATTTTGTATTTCTTTTACCTCTGGTTAGGGTAAGTATAACAGACATGGTAAGTGTTGGACTCTTTAGTCTGGCCCCAGTGGTCCTTGAGATTCTCCAGAATGGGTGTACCCAGCACAGCTTACTCATGTGTGGTAAGTCAGGAGTATGCTGTGGTGGGTACACCCATTTTGAAGAATCCCTAGGACCACTGAGGCACGCAAGCCCCCACGCCACGTCAAGGCAGAGTCCTTGTGGAGGTTTTTTTTTTTTTTTTTTTTTTTTTTTTTTTTAATCAATGAACTCAAATACAATCCCTACCTTACTCTAACCTAAACCTAAGCCTAAAAACTGACATAAGCCTAACTAGGGTTAGGGTTAGGGTTAGGGTTAGGGTTAGGGTTAGGGTTAGGGTTAGGGTTAGGGTTAGGGTTAGGGTTAGGATAGGGGCTGAGTGCCACTTTGGAATCTTTGATTTGACCCCCTAAACAGTGGATCATTTGCTTGACACTTCGGCTACCCCCCCATTTTCGGGTACCCTGATTCCAGTAATACTAATGAGGAAGGGGTGGGACCTTGTCTTCTCGTCCAATCAGCGAAAAGCAAGTTCAAAGGTCTGTAACTTTTGCTAGGAGTGGATCATTTGCTCATGGATGGTACCGTTGGAAAGCTCGTGGTCGTATTATGTTCGACGGAAGCAGTTTCCAAGTCTCTACGACCTTCCGTTCGGAAGTTATGACCGGAAATGTGTATCGCATTGAAAATGAATGGAGCAATAATTTCCTGAAATTTGACTAAGTGTTTTGGTGAAAAAAGTTCCCCCAGAAAGTGTTTAGGAGCACGTTTTAGGCCATTTGGAGTCGATACGTACCTATAAACAAAGTTTTTTTGGGAAAAAATAATAGTGAAATTTGACGAAAATTTCCTGAAATTTGACTAAGTGTTTTGGTGAAAAAGGTTCACCCAGAAAGTAGTTAGGAGCACGTTTCAGGCCATTTGGAGTCGATAGGTACCTATATTAAACAAGGGTTAGGGTTAGGGTTAGGGTTAGGATAGGGGGTAATAGCCACTTTTGAGCCGGCTCAAAGTTAGCTTAGCCTAGCTTAGCAAGCTAGGGTTAGGGTTAGGGTTAGGGTTAGGGTTAGGGTTAGGGTTAGATGTTTGAAGCTCTCTCGATGAACCCCCTGCTTCGTCCGACGACTGGGCAGTTTGCAGGGTTCAAAGGCAATGCACTGGCCGACGCACGTCGTCCGCATCTCTCCGTTCCATTTTCGCACCATCCCTTAGTAAAACAAAGTTCATAACAAAATGGAGACTCCCTCAGAGTACTAGAAAAATTATTTTGTAAAAATATGGGAACTCCCCTTTAAGTTCTGAAAAAAATGTTTTGTGTGTTCCTGTGTGTTTGTAAAATTGTGGGGACCCCCCTTAGAGTTCTGGAAATAATATGTCTTTGTAAAAACGTGGGAACCTCCTTTAGAGTTCTGGAAATCATATCTGTTTGTAACAATGTGGGAATCACCCTTAGATTTCTGGAAATATGTGTTTGTACAAAAGTGGGAACCACCCTTAGATCTCTGGAAATAATATGTGTTTGTAAAAAAGTGGGAACCACCCTTATATTTCTGAAAAAAAATATATATATACCAAATATGTAATATAATAAAATAATGTTTGTAAAGATTTGGGAGCCTCCCTCAGATTTCTAAAAAAAATTGTAAAAAAATGTAAAAATGTGGAGGTTTGAGAAGGGACAGGGCCAGGGAGAGGTGTCTGGACGGACAGCGCTTTCCCCCGCCGGACCGGGCTGTTACCCTGTCCCTCTCACTCCCACGCAGTGCGAGGGAAGGAAAGAGAAGGATGGAGTCCTTTATAGTTCTGAAAAAAATTGTCAAAAAATTGTGAAAAAAATGTGGAGAAGGGACAGGGCCAGGGAGAGGTGTCGGGACGGACAGAACTCTCCCCCGCCGGACCGGGCTGTTACCCTGTCCCTCTCACTCCCACGCTGTGCGAGGGAAGGAAAGAGAAGGATGGAATCCTGAATTTCCTGGTGCGATCCAAGTCAGGGTGAGGTTGGGGTTAAGGTTAGGGTGGGTTTGGGTTAGGGTTAGGGTTACGGTGGGGGGAAGGGTTAAGGTTAGGATTTGGGAAAGGGTTAGGGTTAGGTTTATGGTGGGGGGAAGGGTTAAGGTTAGGATTTGGGAAAGGGTTAGGGTTAGGTTGGGGAAGGGTTAGGGTTCTGGTGGGGGAAAGGGTTAAGGTTAGGATTTGGGAAAGGGTTAGGGTTAGGTTGGGGAAGGGTTAGGGTTCGGTGGGGGAAGGGTTAAGGTTAGGATTTGGGAAAGGGTTAGGGTTAGGTTGGGGAAGGGGTATGGTTATGGTGGGGGGAAGGGTTAAGGTTAGGATCTGGGAAAGGGTTAGGCTTAGGGACTGGAGGGAAGAGTTAGGGGACGCCATCCAGACTGCAGTTGACAGGTCCTTCGGGATAAAAATCCATTTTCATCCAGCAATAATCTATTTATTTATCTATTATATTTCCAATGCTATTCAGCAATAATCTATTTATTTCCCTATTTTATGTCTAATTTATCCTATTTATAGGACACATCATCAGTAGTGAACCCCGGGATCACGGGGTGTTTCGGCCATTACCACTAGACACCCTCACCCAAGGGGTTAGGGTTAGGGTTAGGGTTAGGGTTAGGGTTAGGGTTAGGGTTAGGGTTAGGGTTAGGATAGGGGGGTTTAGCCACCTTTGAGCCGGCTCAAAGTTAGCTTAGCCTAGCTTAGCAAGCTATAACTTGCTAAGCAAACTATAACTTAGCTTAGCAACGTATATATACGGCTCCTAGGTGACAACTACTTCCAAAATGATGTCGTTTTCGCGATTGGAGCAAAGGATCATGGGTAAAAAGTGTTTTTTTTGAATAACTTTTGATAGGAAGGTCCTAGAGCTTCGGAACCTGCTCGCGTCAGACATAATTAGGGGTCTAGCTTTCCAACGAGCCCACCCTCGACCTTCTACGACTTTGGGAAGTGGGAGAAAATCTAAAAAAAAAAAAAAAAAAAATCGTATTTTTTATCTCAGCTTCCGAAGGTCGTAGAGACTCGTGGTTGGTCTTGTTGGAGAGCTAGACCCCTAAATATATCCGACGGATTCGGGTTTCGAAGCTCTCCGACCTTCTGTTCTGGAGATATAGGGCAAAACGTCCCCCCATAGGAAATGAATGGGCGCGAATTGGTGTAAAAATTACACTAAGTGTTTTGTCCAAAAACGACCCTCCAGAAAGTGTTAAGGAGCACGTTTCAGGCCATTTTGAGTCGTTTGATTCACTTTCTGATGACTGATTTTGTATTTCTTTTACCTCTGGTTAGGGTAAGTATAACAGACATGGTAAGTGTTGGACTCTTTAGTCTGGCCCCAGTGGTCCTTGAGATTCTCCAGAATGGGTGTACCCAGCACAGCTTACTCATGTGTGGTAAGTCAGGAGTATGCTGTGGTGGGTACACCCATTTTGAAGAATCCCTAGGACCACTGAGGCACGCAAGCCCCCACGCCACGTCAAGGCAGAGTCCTTGTGGAGGTTTTTTTTTTTTTTTTTTTTTTTTTTTTTTTAATCAATGAACTCAAATACAATCCCTACCTTACTCTAACCTAAACCTAAGCCTAAAAACTGACATAAGCCTAACTAAACTAAACTAACTAACTAAACTAACAAACATCTAAAACAATGAAACAGTCAAAGAACAATGAACACATTTGGGAAACTATTTACAGGACAAAACAGGAGTTTACTTTTGCATTTGCTGTCTCTTGTTCCTGAAAGAGTTAAAATGTCTGGCGGCAATCTTCCTTTGCAGACATTTCTTCAGGTACTCCTGGAAGGCTTCTTTTGGTCCCTTGGATTTCTCTAACGGAATCAGAGCCTCCTCCATCTCTGTCCACCTGGGCCTGCTGTTTGGCGGAAGGAACAGTGCGGTTGTGTGGACGGGGGGCCTGATTTCGTCCTGTTCCTCCACTCCCTGGACATCTTCCAGCGGCTGGACAGGGTCTTCACGTACCTCAGGTGGCGCTTTCAGGGTTTTCACTGTCACCGGCTTGGCGAGCAACCTGTGGGGAATGTCCTTGTGCAGACTCCAAATCTTAGCATTTTTGATCTTGTCCAAGGTAAACCTGGACAAGATCAGATGTTTCTGCAGGTTTTCCTGGCCAATCCCCCCCCGGGACATCTCGGTCAATAAGCTGACCAGGTGGACATAGTCCACAAACACCCCATTCATTATCATGCCAACACAAGATATGAATGTCAATGTTAGAAGCTCAAGTCTTCCTTTCACCAGCTTTGGCAGCCGCTCAAGGACCTTGGCCATCCATGGCATGCCATGGTCCCTGTAGACCTCCAGGTTCCTGCTGTAGGTCAGTCCCCTGCACTCAACCTCAGTCAGTACCTGGAGGGTCTTGTCTGCCAGCACTGACATGGCCAGGGGCCCCTGGTCAACGCTGTGGACCTGGATCCAGTCTCTGAAGTTCCACCACACCCTCCTTGAGCCTCTAAGGTCCCTGAATTTCAGGTCTGGAAAGAATGTGTAGGTCTCCGCCAGGAACCCTTGGAGGAGACACTCCTCAACATTTTTTCCAGCCTTTTCCACCAGCACCCTTGCCCTCGCGAACGTGTGCGGCACAGGGAAGCACGGCTTCTCTGCCAGGTCCTTGGCCAGGTTTTCAAATGTCTTAGCCCCTGTAAGCCTGCCAGGCGGGGTGTTAGACCTCATCTCGGTCCAGGGGAGCTGAGTGTTTCTTTTGTAAATGTCCCCTAAGAGGACCTTGATAAGGGCTACCCCCACCACAGCTGGTCCAGCCGCAAGGCACTGGCAGAGGGGCCAAACCCTCTGTATGCGCATTGTCTGGAGGTCATCCCTTGTCCAGTGGTGGAGAGGTGGTGGTGACTCTTCCAAGCTAGCACTATTGTGGGGTGCAAGCCCGATGAATCCCCTCTCATGGGTGGCGCTACGATAGTTGACCGTGCTGGTACCAAGGCTGGCACTAAGCACATGGTCGAGGGGTGAGAGCGGATGGCCAAAGAAGACCTCCTCCAGAGCCAACTCTGCCTGGAAGGCCTTCCAGGACAGGTCATATTCTCCCACGCCAGGACTTTGCTTGAAGGCGGTGTTGAGGACACCAACAAGGTGACCTATAACACCCCGGAGTGTGGGGAGGAGACCGTTGCCATCCTCGCTGGTTTTGAATGGCACCAGCATGGCATGATCCTGAAGCAGCCTTTTAAAGGCGTACTGGTTAAAAAATTCCTTTGGATCAAAGGTAAACACCTTCCCATTATCAAAGCGCACCACCTGTTCCACCCTGAGTTTTATGTTGCCTACCAATCGCTGGCTGAGGTCCTCCATGTGAGCGATGTACTGGGCTGCCCTCAAGTACATCACTGGCTGGTGCTGAGTGTGGCTGAGCCCGCATGTCACAAGCAGCCCGCTCACTGGGTGCTTGAATGGCTGGGTGTAGTGGCTGTGGGGCGTGTCTGCATACATTTGTATGAAGGTGACCAGGCCCTGATCCGAAAATACACGCATCAGGTCCTGGCTCACATCCATCCGCAGATTATTTAAGTTGGACTGGAAGTTCACTCCCTCATGCATGCCCATGCATGCAAAGAGTGACCCCCTGGTCCCCACAAGGCCATCCAGCCCATGTCTGGCAAAGAGCAAGCTGGTGTCCTGGCTTTTTGCACCAATAGTCATGGCCAGGTGGACAGAGATGGCTGTGATGCAGCTGGGATCGACAATGTCAGATACATCCAGCATCTGGTCATCTTTCTGTCCAAAACTTCCCAATGTCCCCACAACCTTGACTGAGTGCCCCTCATTGGCCTTGTTGACCGCCAAGTCCAGGAGGCTGAGAATGAAATTAACATCCATTCTCAGCAACCTGAAGTTGGACGTGTCAGTGGACCCCTGACACTGGACGGTCGGCCGACACATGTCCTTCACCGGCAACCCCTGCAACTGGTCTTTAAAGTGGTCAAAGACCTTTTGCAGCACAGAGGTAGCAAGTACCCTGTAGGTTTCCGCGTTAGGGTTAGGGTTAGGGTTAGGGTTAGGGTTAGGGTTAGGGTTAGGGTTAGGGTTAGGGTTAGGGTTAGGGTTAGGGTTAGGGTTAGGGTTAGGATAGGGCAAGAGTGCCACTTTGGAATCTTTGATTTGACCCCCTAAACAGTGGATCATTTGCTCTACACTTCGGCTACCCCCCCATTTTCGGGTACCCTGATTCCAGTAATACTAATGAGGAAGGGGTGGGACCTTGTCTTCTCGTCCAATCAGCGAAAAGCAAGTTCAAAGGTCTGTAACTTTTGCTAGGAGTGGATCATTTGCTCATGGATGGTACCGTTGGAAAGCTCGTGGTCGTATTATGTTCGACGGAAGCAGTTTCCAAGTCTCTACGACCTTCCGTTCGGAAGTTATGACCGGAAATGTGTATCGCATTGAAAATGAATGGAGCGATAATTTCCTGAAATTTGACTAAGTGTTTTGGTGAAAAAAGTTCCCCCAGAAAGTGTTTAGGAGCACGTTTTAGGCCATTTGGAGTCGATAGGTACCTATTTTAAACAAACTTCTTTTGGGAAAAATACTTGTAAATTTTCCAAGATTTTCACTAAGTAATAATAATAATGGATTTAACTTGTAACGCACTTTCCATTCAATGAATCTCAAAGTGCTACACTTAGATCATTATTCATCCATACACATTCTCACTGGTGGTGGTAAACTACAATTTGTAGCCACAGCTGCCCTGGGGCAGACTGACAGAAGCGTGGCTGCCATTCCGCGCCAAACGGCCCCTCCGACCACCACCAACATTCATACTCATTCACACGGGGCAAGCTGGGTAAGGTGTCTTGCCCAAGGACACTACGACAGCAACTGGGATAGAGCGGGATTCGAACCTCCGACCTTCTGATCATTGGACGACCCGCTCTACCACCTGAGCTACTGCCGTCCCAGTCAACTGGTTGAGATCAGGCAAGTCCCCAGGAGATGGTTAGGTTCAGTTAGGGTTAGAGTTAGGGGTTAGGGTTAGGGTTAGGGTTAGGGTTAGGGTTAGGGTTAGGGTTAGGGTTAGGGTTAGGGTTAGGGTTAGGGTTAGGGTTAGGGTTAGGATAGGGGCTGAGTGCCACTTTGGAATCTTTGATTTGACCCCCTAAACAGTGGATCATTTGCTTGACACTTCGGCTACCCCCCCATTTTCGGGTACCCTGATTCCAGTAATACTAATGAGGAAGGGGTGGGACCTTGTCTTCTCGTCCAATCAGCGAAAAGCAAGTTCAAAGGTCTGTAACTTTTGCTAGGAGTGGATCATTTGCTCATGGATGGTACCGTTGGAAAGCTCGTGGTCGTATTATGTTCGACGGAAGCAGTTTCCAAGTCTCTACGACCTTCCGTTCGGAAGTTATGACCGGAAATGTGTATCGCATTGAAAATGAATGGAGCAATAATTTCCTGAAATTTGACTAAGTGTTTTGGTGAAAAAAGTTCCCCCAGAAAGTGTTTAGGAGCACGTTTTAGGCCATTTGGAGTCGATACGTACCTATAAACAAAGTTTTTTTGGGAAAAAATAATAGTGAAATTTGACGAAAATTTCCTGAAATTTGACTAAGTGTTTTGGTGAAAAAGGTTCACCCAGAAAGTAGTTAGGAGCACGTTTCAGGCCATTTGGAGTCGATAGGTACCTATATTAAACAAGGGTTAGGGTTAGGGTTAGGGTTAGGATAGGGGGTAATAGCCACTTTTGAGCCGGCTCAAAGTTAGCTTAGCCTAGCTTAGCAAGCTAGGGTTAGGGTTAGGGTTAGGGTTAGGGTTAGGGTTAGGGTTAGATGTTTGAAGCTCTCTCGATGAACCCCCTGCTTCGTCCGACGACTGGGCAGTTTGCAGGGTTCAAAGGCAATGCACTGGCCGACGCACGTCGTCCGCATCTCTCCGTTCCATTTTCGCACCATCCCTTAGTAAAACAAAGTTCATAACAAAATGGAGACTCCCTCAGAGTACTAGAAAAATTATTTTGTAAAAATATGGGAACTCCCCTTTAAGTTCTGAAAAAAATGTTTTGTGTGTTCCTGTGTGTTTGTAAAATTGTGGGGACCCCCCTTAGAGTTCTGGAAATAATATGTCTTTGTAAAAACGTGGGAACCTCCTTTAGAGTTCTGGAAATCATATCTGTTTGTAACAATGTGGGAATCACCCTTAGATTTCTGGAAATATGTGTTTGTACAAAAGTGGGAACCACCCTTAGATCTCTGGAAATAATATGTGTTTGTAAAAAAGTGGGAACCACCCTTATATTTCTGAAAAAAAATATATATATACCAAATATGTAATATAATAAAATAATGTTTGTAAAGATTTGGGAGCCTCCCTCAGATTTCTAAAAAAAATTGTAAAAAAATGTAAAAATGTGGAGGTTTGAGAAGGGACAGGGCCAGGGAGAGGTGTCTGGACGGACAGCGCTTTCCCCCGCCGGACCGGGCTGTTACCCTGTCCCTCTCACTCCCACGCAGTGCGAGGGAAGGAAAGAGAAGGATGGAGTCCTTTATAGTTCTGAAAAAAATTGTCAAAAAATTGTGAAAAAAATGTGGAGAAGGGACAGGGCCAGGGAGAGGTGTCGGGACGGACAGAACTCTCCCCCGCCGGACCGGGCTGTTACCCTGTCCCTCTCACTCCCACGCTGTGCGAGGGAAGGAAAGAGAAGGATGGAATCCTGAATTTCCTGGTGCGATCCAAGTCAGGGTGAGGTTGGGGTTAAGGTTAGGGTGGGTTTGGGTTAGGGTTAGGGTTACGGTGGGGGGAAGGGTTAAGGTTAGGATTTGGGAAAGGGTTAGGGTTAGGTTTATGGTGGGGGGAAGGGTTAAGGTTAGGATTTGGGAAAGGGTTAGGGTTAGGTTGGGGAAGGGTTAGGGTTCTGGTGGGGGAAAGGGTTAAGGTTAGGATTTGGGAAAGGGTTAGGGTTAGGTTGGGGAAGGGTTAGGGTTCGGTGGGGGAAGGGTTAAGGTTAGGATTTGGGAAAGGGTTAGGGTTAGGTTGGGGAAAGGTTATGGTGGGGGGAAGGGTTAAGGTTAGGATTTGGGAAAGGGTTAGGGTTAGGTTGGGGAAGGGGTATGGTTATGGTGGGGGGAAGGGTTAAGGTTAGGGTTAGGGTTAGGGTTAGGGTTAGGGTTAGGGTTAGGGTTAGGATAGGGGGTTAGGGTTAGGGTTAGGGTTAGGGTTAGGGTTAGGGTTAGGGTTAGGGTTAGGGTTAGATT
This sequence comes from Cololabis saira, assembly GCF_033807715.1. Classification (NCBI taxonomy): domain Eukaryota; kingdom Metazoa; phylum Chordata; class Actinopteri; order Beloniformes; family Belonidae; genus Cololabis; species Cololabis saira. The sequence goes on along the minus strand of NW_026906278.1, from coordinate 29,591 downwards.
AAGGGGGTAAAATGAGGTAAGGGTAAATTACCCTTCCGCTAATAACTTTTGATAGGAAGGTCCTAGAGCTTCGAAACCTGGTCGCGTCACACCTATTTCGGGGTCTAGCCTTCCAACGAGCCCGCCCTCGACCTTCTACGACTTTGGGAAGTGGGAGAAAATCTCAGAAAAAAGGGTTAGGGTTAGGGTTAGGGTTAGGGTTAGGGTTAGGGTTAGGGTTAGGGTTAGGGTTAGGTTAGGGTTAGGGTTAGGGTTAGGGTTAGGGTTAGGGTTAGGGTAGGGTTAGGGTTAGGATAGGGCAAGAGTGCCACTTTGGAATCTTTGATTTGACCCCCTAAACAGTGGATCATTTGCTCTACACTTCGGCTACCCCCCCATTTTCATGTACCCTGATTCCAGGAATACTAATGAGGAAGGGGTGGGACCTTGTCTTCTCGTCCAATCAGCGAAAAGCAAGTTCAAAGGTCTGTAACTTTTGCTAGGAGTGGATCATTTGCTCATGGATGGTACCGTTGGAAAGCTCGTGGTCGTATTATGTCCGACGGAAGCTGTTTCCAAGTCTCTACGACCTTCCGTTCGGAAGTTATGACCGGAAATGTATATCGCATTGAAAATGAATGGAGCGATAATTTCCTTAAATTTGACTAAGTGTTTTGGTGAAAAAAGTTCCCCCAGAAAGTGTTTAGGAGCACGTTTTAGGCAATTTGGAGTCGATACGTACCTATAAACAAAGTTTTTTTGGGAAAAAATAATTGTGAAATTTGACGAAAATTTCCTTAAATTTGACTAAGTGTTTTGGTGAAAAAGGTTCACCCAGAAAGTAGTTAGGAGCACGTTTCAGGCCATTTGGAGTCGATAGGTACCTATATTAAACAAACTTCTTTTGGGAAAAATACTTGTAAATTTTCTAAGATTTTCACTAAGTCAACTGTTTGAGTTCAGGCAAGTCCCCAGGAGATGGTTAGGTTCAGTACAACTGCACAGGGAGAGGTTAAGATAAAGAGAAAGTGGACTCTCTGGTCGTGCCCTAGTGGTCCTGTGGACTCTGGGGATTGGGTCAGGGTTAGGGTTAGGGTTAGGGTTAGGGTTAGGGTTTAGGGTTAGGGTTAGGGTTAGGGTTAGGGTTAGGGTTAGATTAAGGGGGTAAAATGAGGTATGGGCTATAGCCCATTCGCTAATAACTTTTGATAGGAAGGTCCTATAGCTTAGGGTTAGGGTTAGGGTTAGGGTTAGGGTTAGGGTTAGGGTTAGGGTTAGGGTTAGGGTTAGGGTTAGGGTTAGGATAGGGCAAGAGTGCCACTTTGGAATCTTTGATTTGACCCCCTAAACAGTGGATCATTTGCTCTACACTTCGGCTACCCCCCCATTTTCATGTACCCTGATTCCAGGAATACTAATGAGGAAGGGGTGGGACCTTGTCTTCTCGTCCAATCAGCGAAAAGCAAGTTCAAAGGTCTGTAACTTTTGCTAGGAGTGGATCATTTGCTCATGGATGGTACCGTTGGAAAGCTCGTGGTCGTATTATGTCCGACGGAAGCTGTTTCCAAGTCTCTACGACCTTCCGTTCGGAAGTTATGACCGGAAATGTATATCGCATTGAAAATGAATGGAGCGATAATTTCCTTAAATTTGACTAAGTGTTTTGGTGAAAAAAGTTCCCCCAGAAAGTGTTTAGGAGCACGTTTTAGGCAATTTGGAGTCGATACGTACCTATAAACAAAGTTTTTTTGGGAAAAAATAATTGTGAAATTTGACGAAAATTTCCTTAAATTTGACTAAGTGTTTTGGTGAAAAAGGTTCACCCAGAAAGTAGTTAGGAGCACGTTTCAGGCCATTTGGAGTCGATAGGTACCTATATTAAACAAACTTCTTTTGGGAAAAATACTTGTAAATTTTCTAAGATTTTCACTAAGTCAACTGTTTGAGTTCAGGCAAGTCCCCAGGAGATGGTTAGGTTCAGTACAACTGCACAGGGAGAGGTTAAGATAAAGAGAAAGTGGACTCTCTGGTCGTGCCCTAGTGGTCCTGTGGACTCTGGGGATTGGGTCAGGGTTAGGGTTAGGGTTAGGGTTAGGGTTAGGGTTTAGGGTTAGGGTTAGGGTTAGGGTTAGGGTTAGGGTTAGATTAAGGGGGTAAAATGAGGTATGGGCTATAGCCCATTCGCTAATAACTTTTGATAGGAAGGTCCTATAGCTTAGGGTTAGGGTTAGGGTTAGGGTTAGGGTTAGGGTTAGGGTTAGGGTTAGGGTTAGGGTTAGGGTTAGGATAGGGCAAGAGTGCCACTTTGGAATCTTTGATTTGACCCCCTAAACAGTGGATCATTTGCTCTACACTTCGGCTACCCCCCCATTTTCATGTACCCTGATTCCAGGAATACTAATGAGGAAGGGGTGGGACCTTGTCTTCTCGTCCAATCAGCGAAAAGCAAGTTCAAAGGTCTGTAACTTTTGCTAGGAGTGGATCATTTGCTCATGGATGGTACCGTTGGAAAGCTCGTGGTCGTATTATGTCCGACGGAAGCTGTTTCCAAGTCTCTACGACCTTCCGTTCGGAAGTTATGACCGGAAATGTATATCGCATTGAAAATGAATGGAGCGATAATTTCCTTAAATTTGACTAAGTGTTTTGGTGAAAAAAGTTCCCCCAGAAAGTGTTTAGGAGCACGTTTTAGGCAATTTGGAGTCGATACGTACCTATAAACAAAGTTTTTTTGGGAAAAAATAATTGTGAAATTTGACGAAAATTTCCTTAAATTTGACTAAGTGTTTTGGTGAAAAAGGTTCACCCAGAAAGTAGTTAGGAGCACGTTTCAGGCCATTTGGAGTCGATAGGTACCTATATTAAACAAACTTCTTTTGGGAAAAATACTTGTAAATTTTCTAAGATTTTCACTAAGTCAACTGTTTGAGTTCAGGCAAGTCCCCAGGAGATGGTTAGGTTCAGTACAACTGCACAGGGAGAGGTTAAGATAAAGAGAAAGTGGACTCTCTGGTCGTGCCCTAGTGGTCCTGTGGACTCTGGGGATTGGGTCAGGGTTAGGGTTAGGGTTAGGGTTAGGGTTAGGGTTTAGGGTTAGGGTTAGGGTTAGGGTTAGGGTTAGGGTTAGATTAAGGGGGTAAAATGAGGTATGGGCTATAGCCCATTCGCTAATAACTTTTGATAGGAAGGTCCTATAGCTTAGGGTTAGGGTTAGGGTTAGGGTTAGGGTTAGGGTTAGGGTTAGGGTTAGGGTTAGGGTTAGGGTTAGGGTTAGGATAGGGCAAGAGTGCCACTTTGGAATCTTTGATTTGACCCCCTAAACAGTGGATCATTTGCTCTACACTTCGGCTACCCCCCCATTTTCATGTACCCTGATTCCAGGAATACTAATGAGGAAGGGGTGGGACCTTGTCTTCTCGTCCAATCAGCGAAAAGCAAGTTCAAAGGTCTGTAACTTTTGCTAGGAGTGGATCATTTGCTCATGGATGGTACCGTTGGAAAGCTCGTGGTCGTATTAGGGTTAGGGTTAGGGTTAGGGTTAGGGTTAGGGTTAGGGTTAGGGTTAGGGTTAGGGTTAGGGTTAGGGTTAGGGTTAGGATAGGGGGTAATAGCCACTTTTGAGCCGGCTCAAAGTTAGCTTAGCCTAGCTTAGCAAGCTAAAACTTGCTAACCAAGCTATAACTTAGCTTAGCATGGATATATAGGGCTCCTAGGTGATAGCTACTTCGCAAACGGTGTCGTTTTCGCGATTGGAGCAAAGGATCATGGGTAAAAAGTGTTTTTTTTGAATAACTTTTGATAGGAAGGTCGTAGAGCTTCGGAACCTGCTCGCGTCAGACATAATTAGGGGTCTAGCTTTCCAACGAGCCCACCCTCGACCTTCTACGACTTTGCGAAGTGGGAGAAAATCTAAAAAAAAAAAAAAAAAAAATCATATTTTTTATCTCAGCTTCTGAAGGTCTTAGAGACTCGTGGTTGGTCTTGTTGGAGAGCTAGACCCCTAAATATATCCGACGGATTCGGGTTTCGATGCTCTCCGACCTTCTGTTCTGGAGATATAGGGCAAAACGTCCCCCCATAGGAAATGAATGGAGCGAAAATTTCCTGAAATTTGACTAAGTGTTTTGGTGAAAAACGTACCCCCAGAAAGTTGTTAGGAGCACGTTTCAGGCCATTTGGAGTCGATAGGTACCTATTTTAAACATATTTTGTTTTTGAAAAATACTAATTCAACTGTTTGCGTTCAGGCAAGTCCCCAGGAGATGGTTAGGTTCAGTAGGGTTAGGGTTAGGGTTAGGGTTAGGGTTAGATGTTTGAAGCTCTCTCGATGAACCCCCTGCTTCGTCCGACGACTGGGCAGTTTGCAGGGTTCAAAGGCAATGCACTGGCCGACGCACGTCGTCCGCATCTCTCCGTTCCATTTTCGCACCATCCCTTAGTAAAACAAAGTTCATAACAAAATGGAGACTCCCTCAGAGTACTAGAAAAAATATTTTGTAAAAATATGGGAACTCCCCTTTAAGTTCTGAAAAAAATGTTTTGTGTGTTCCTGTGTGTTTGTAAAATTGTGGGGACCCCCCTTAGAGTTCTGGAAATAATGTCTTTGTAAAAACGTGGGAACCTCCTTTAGAGTTCTGGAAATCATATCTGTTTGTAACAATGTGGGAATCACCCTTAGATTTCTGGAAATATGTGTTTGTACAAAAGTGGGAACCACCCTTAGATCTCTGGAAATAATATGTGTTTGTAAAAAAGTGGGAACCACTCTTATATTTCTGAAAAAAAAAATATATATACCAAATATGTAATATAATAAAATAATGTTTGTAAAGATTTGGGAGCCTCCCTCAGATTTCTAGAAAAAAAATTGTAAAAAAATGTAAAAATGTGGAGGTTTGAGAAGGGACAGGGCCAGGGAGAGGTGTCTGGACGGACAGCGCTTTCCCCCGCCGGACCGGGCTGTTACCCTGTCCCTCTCACTCCCACGCAGTGCGAGGGAAGGAAAGAGAAGGATGGAGTCCTTTATAGTTCTGAAAAAAATTGTAAAAAAATTTGTGAAAAAAATGTGGAGAAGGGACAGGGCCAGGGAGAGGTGTTGGGACGGACAGAACTCTCCCCCGCCGGACCGGGCTGTTACCCTGTCCCTCTCACTCCCAGGGTTAGGGTTAGGGTTAGGGTTAGGGTTAGGGTTAGGGTTAGGGTTAGGGTTAGGGTTAGGATAGGGTTAGGGTTAGGGTTAGGGTTAGGGTTAGGGTTAGGGTTAGGGTTAGGGTTAGGGTTAGGGTTAGATTAAGGGGGTAAAATGAGGTAAGGGTAAATTACCCTTCCGCTAATAACTTTTGATAGGAAGGTCCTAGAGCTTCGAAACCTGGTCGCGTCACACCTATTTCGGGGTCTAGCCTTCCAACGAGCCCGCCCTCGACCTTCTACGACTTTGGGAAGTGGGAGAAAATCTCAGAAAAAAGGGTTAGGGTTAGGGTTAGGGTTAGGGTTAGGGTTAGGGTTAGGGTTAGGGTTAGGGTTAGGGTTAGGGTTAGGGTTAGGTTAGGGTTAGGGTTAGGGTTAGGGTTAGGGTTAGGGTTAGGGTTAGGGTAGGGTTAGGGTTAGGATAGGGCAAGAGTGCCACTTTGGAATCTTTGATTTGACCCCCTAAACAGTGGATCATTTGCTCTACACTTCGGCTACCCCCCCATTTTCATGTACCCTGATTCCAGGAATACTAATGAGGAAGGGGTGGGACCTTGTCTTCTCGTCCAATCAGCGAAAAGCAAGTTCAAAGGTCTGTAACTTTTGCTAGGAGTGGATCATTTGCTCATGGATGGTACCGTTGGAAAGCTCGTGGTCGTATTATGTCCGACGGAAGCTGTTTCCAAGTCTCTACGACCTTCCGTTCGGAAGTTATGACCGGAAATGTATATCGCATTGAAAATGAATGGAGCGATAATTTCCTTAAATTTGACTAAGTGTTTTGGTGAAAAAAGTTCCCCCAGAAAGTGTTTAGGAGCACGTTTTAGGCAATTTGGAGTCGATACGTACCTATAAACAAAGTTTTTTTGGGAAAAAATAATTGTGAAATTTGACGAAAATTTCCTTAAATTTGACTAAGTGTTTTGGTGAAAAAGGTTCACCCAGAAAGTAGTTAGGAGCACGTTTCAGGCCATTTGGAGTCGATAGGTACCTATATTAAACAAACTTCTTTTGGGAAAAATACTTGTAAATTTTCTAAGATTTTCACTAAGTCAACTGTTTGAGTTCAGGCAAGTCCCCAGGAGATGGTTAGGTTCAGTACAACTGCACAGGGAGAGGTTAAGATAAAGAGAAAGTGGACTCTCTGGTCGTGCCCTAGTGGTCCTGTGGACTCTGGGGATTGGGTCAGGGTTAGGGTTAGGGTTAGGGTTAGGGTTAGGGTTTAGGGTTAGGGTTAGGGTTAGGGTTAGGGTTAGGGTTAGATTAAGGGGGTAAAATGAGGTATGGGCTATAGCCCATTCGCTAATAACTTTTGATAGGAAGGTCCTATAGCTTAGGGTTAGGGTTAGGGTTAGGGTTAGGGTTAGGGTTAGGGTTAGGGTTAGGGTTAGGGTTAGGGTTAGGATAGGGCAAGAGTGCCACTTTGGAATCTTTGATTTGACCCCCTAAACAGTGGATCATTTGCTCTACACTTCGGCTACCCCCCCATTTTCATGTACCCTGATTCCAGGAATACTAATGAGGAAGGGGTGGGACCTTGTCTTCTCGTCCAATCAGCGAAAAGCAAGTTCAAAGGTCTGTAACTTTTGCTAGGAGTGGATCATTTGCTCATGGATGGTACCGTTGGAAAGCTCGTGGTCGTATTATGTCCGACGGAAGCTGTTTCCAAGTCTCTACGACCTTCCGTTCGGAAGTTATGACCGGAAATGTATATCGCATTGAAAATGAATGGAGCGATAATTTCCTTAAATTTGACTAAGTGTTTTGGTGAAAAAAGTTCCCCCAGAAAGTGTTTAGGAGCACGTTTTAGGCAATTTGGAGTCGATACGTACCTATAAACAAAGTTTTTTTGGGAAAAAATAATTGTGAAATTTGACGAAAATTTCCTTAAATTTGACTAAGTGTTTTGGTGAAAAAGGTTCACCCAGAAAGTAGTTAGGAGCACGTTTCAGGCCATTTGGAGTCGATAGGTACCTATATTAAACAAACTTCTTTTGGGAAAAATACTTGTAAATTTTCTAAGATTTTCACTAAGTCAACTGTTTGAGTTCAGGCAAGTCCCCAGGAGATGGTTAGGTTCAGTACAACTGCACAGGGAGAGGTTAAGATAAAGAGAAAGTGGACTCTCTGGTCGTGCCCTAGTGGTCCTGTGGACTCTGGGGATTGGGTCAGGGTTAGGGTTAGGGTTAGGGTTAGGGTTAGGGTTTAGGGTTAGGGTTAGGGTTAGGGTTAGGGTTAGGGTTAGATTAAGGGGGTAAAATGAGGTATGGGCTATAGCCCATTCGCTAATAACTTTTGATAGGAAGGTCCTATAGCTTAGGGTTAGGGTTAGGGTTAGGGTTAGGGTTAGGGTTAGGGTTAGGGTTAGGGTTAGGGTTAGGGTTAGGGTTAGGATAGGGCAAGAGTGCCACTTTGGAATCTTTGATTTGACCCCCTAAACAGTGGATCATTTGCTCTACACTTCGGCTACCCCCCCATTTTCATGTACCCTGATTCCAGGAATACTAATGAGGAAGGGGTGGGACCTTGTCTTCTCGTCCAATCAGCGAAAAGCAAGTTCAAAGGTCTGTAACTTTTGCTAGGAGTGGATCATTTGCTCATGGATGGTACCGTTGGAAAGCTCGTGGTCGTATTATGTCCGACGGAAGCTGTTTCCAAGTCTCTACGACCTTCCGTTCGGAAGTTATGACCGGAAATGTATATCGCATTGAAAATGAATGGAGCGATAATTTCCTTAAATTTGACTAAGTGTTTTGGTGAAAAAAGTTCCCCCAGAAAGTGTTTAGGAGCACGTTTTAGGCAATTTGGAGTCGATACGTACCTATAAACAAAGTTTTTTTGGGAAAAAATAATTGTGAAATTTGACGAAAATTTCCTTAAATTTGACTAAGTGTTTTGGTGAAAAAGGTTCACCCAGAAAGTAGTTAGGAGCACGTTTCAGGCCATTTGGAGTCGATAGGTACCTATATTAAACAAACTTCTTTTGGGAAAAATACTTGTAAATTTTCTAAGATTTTCACTAAGTCAACTGTTTGAGTTCAGGCAAGTCCCCAGGAGATGGTTAGGTTCAGTACAACTGCACAGGGAGAGGTTAAGATAAAGAGAAAGTGGACTCTCTGGTCGTGCCCTAGTGGTCCTGTGGACTCTGGGGATTGGGTCAGGGTTAGGGTTAGGGTTAGGGTTAGGGTTAGGGTTTAGGGTTAGGGTTAGGGTTAGGGTTAGGGTTAGGGTTAGATTAAGGGGGTAAAATGAGGTATGGGCTATAGCCCATTCGCTAATAACTTTTGATAGGAAGGTCCTATAGCTTAGGGTTAGGGTTAGGGTTAGGGTTAGGGTTAGGGTTAGGGTTAGGGTTAGGGTTAGGGTTAGGGTTAGGATAGGGCAAGAGTGCCACTTTGGAATCTTTGATTTGACCCCCTAAACAGTGGATCATTTGCTCTACACTTCGGCTACCCCCCCATTTTCATGTACCCTGATTCCAGGAATACTAATGAGGAAGGGGTGGGACCTTGTCTTCTCGTCCAATCAGCGAAAAGCAAGTTCAAAGGTCTGTAACTTTTGCTAGGAGTGGATCATTTGCTCATGGATGGTACCGTTGGAAAGCTCGTGGTCGTATTAGGGTTAGGGTTAGGGTTAGGGTTAGGGTTAGGGTTAGGGTTAGGGTTAGGGTTAGGGTTAGGGTTAGGGTTAGGGTTAGGATAGGGGGGTTTAGCCACTTTTGGGCCACCGGCCCAAATCGAAACCTGGCTGACGGTGTCGTTTTCGCGATTGGAGCAAAGGATCATGGGTAAAAAGTGTTTTATTTGAATAACTTTTGATAGGAAGGTCCTAGAGCTTCGAAACCTGGTCGCGTCAGACCTATTTCGTGGTCTAGCTTTCCAACGAAGCTGTTTTCAAGTCTCTACGACCTTCCGTTCGGAAGTTATGACCGGAAATGTGTATCGCATTGGAAATGAATGGAGCGAAAATTTCCTGAAATTTCACTAAGTGTTTTGGTGAAAAGTGTTCCCCCAGAAAGTGTTTAGGAGCACGTTTCAGGTCATTTGGAGTCGATATGTACCTATAACCCTAACCTTTTTTTTTTATAAATACTTGTAATTTTTAGGGTTAGGGTTAGGGTTAGGGTTAGATAGGGTTAGGGTTAGGGTTAGGGTTTGTGTTCAACGGCTCCCTGCGGGAAACCAATACGCTACTGCCTCCTAACGGGTTAGGGTTAGGGTTAGGGTTAGGGTTAGGGTTAGGGTTAGGGTTAGGGTTAGGATAGGGGGGTTTAGCCACTTTTGGGCCACCGGCCCAAATCGAAACCTGGCTGACGGTGTCGTTTTCGCGATTGGAGCAAAGGATCATGGGTAAAAAGTGTTTTATTTGAATAACTTTTGATAGGAAGGTCCTAGAGCTTCGAAACCTGGTCGCGTCAGACCTATTTCGTGGTCTAGCTTTCCAACGAAGCTGTTTTCAAGTCTCTACGACCTTCCGTTCGGAAGTTATGACCGGAAATGTGTATCGCATTGGAAATGAATGGAGCGAAAATTTCCTGAAATTTCACTAAGTGTTTTGGTGAAAAGTGTTCCCCCAGAAAGTGTTTAGGAGCACGTTTCAGGTCATTTGGAGTCGATATGTACCTATAACCCTAACCTTTTTTTTTTATAAATACTTGTAATTTTTAGGGTTAGGGTTAGGGTTAGGGTTAGATAGGGTTAGGGTTAGGGTTAGGGTTTGTGTTCAACGGCTCCCTGCGGGAAACCAATACGCTACTGCCTCCTAACGGGTTAGGGTTAGGGTTAGGGTTAGGGTTAGGGTTAGGGTTAGGGTTAGGGTTAGGATAGGGGGGTTTAGCCACTTTTGGGTTAGGGTTAGGGTTAGGGTTAGGGTTAGGGTTAGGGTTAGGGTTAGGGTTAGGGTTAGGATAAGGCAAGAGTGCCACTTTGGAATCTTTGATTTGACCCCCTAAACAGTGGATCATTTTCTCTACACTTCGGCTACCCCCCCATTTTCGGGTACCCTGATTCCAGTAATACTAGGGTTAGGGTTAGGGTTAGGGTTAGGGTTAGGGTTAGGGTTAGGGTTAGGGTTAGGGTTAGGATAGGGGGTAATAGCCACTTTTGAGCCGGCTCAAAGTTAGCTTAGCCTAGCTTAGGGTTAGGGTTAGGGTTAGGGTTAGGGTTAGGGTTAGGGTTAGGGTTAGGGTTAGGGTTAGGGTTAGGATAGGGGGGTTTAGCCACTTTTGGGCCACCGGCCCAAATCGAGTTAGGGTTAGGGTTAGGGTTAGGGTTAGGGTTAGGGTTAGGGTTAGGGTTAGGGTTAGGGTTAGGGTTAGGATAAGGCAAGAGTGCCACTTTGGAATCTTTGATTTGACCCCCTAAACAGTGGATCATTTGCTTGAAACTTCGGCTACCCCCCCATTTTCATGTACCCTGATTCCAGGAATGCTAATGAGGAAGGGGTGGGACCTTGTCTTCTCGTCCAATCAGCGAAAAGCAAGTTCAAAGGTCTGTAACTTTTGCTAGGAGTGGATCATTTGCTCATGGATGGTACCGTTGGAAAGCTCGTGGTCGTATTATGTTCGACGGAAGCAGTTTCCAAGTCTCTACGACCTTCCGTTCGGAAGTTATGACCGGAAATGTGTATCGCATTGAAAATGAATGGAGCGATAATTTCCTGAAATTTGACTAAGTGTTTTGGTGAAAAAAGTTCCCCCAGAAAGTGTTTAGGAGCACGTTTTAGGCCATTTGGAGTCGATACGTACCTATAAACAAAGTTTTTTTGGGAAAAAATAATTGTGAAATTTGACGAAAATTTCCTGAAATTTGACTAAGTGTTTTGGTGAAAAAGGTTCACCCAGAAAGTTAGGGTTAGGGTAGGGGGTAATAGCCACTTTTGAGCCGGCTCAAAGTTAGCGGGTTAGGGTTAGGGTTAGTTGTTTGATGCTATCTCGATGAACCCCCTACCCTGGTCCGACGACTGGGCAGTTTACAGGGTTCAAAGGCAATGCACTGGCCGGCGCACGTCGTCCGCATCTCTCCGTTCCATTTGCGCACCATCCCTTAGTAAAACAAAGTTCATAACAAAATGGAGACACCCTCAGAGTACTGGAAAAATTATTTTGTAAAAATATGGGAACTCCCCTTTAAGTTCTGGAGAAAAAAGGTGTGTTCCTGTGTGTTTGTAAAATTGTGGGGACCTCCCTTAGAGTTCTGGAAATAATATGTCTTTGTAAAAACGTGGGAACCTCCTTTAGAGTTCTGGAAATCATATCTGTTTGTAAAAATGTGGGAATCACCCTTAGATTTCTGGAAATATCTGTTTGTACAAAAGTGGGAACCTCCTTTAGAGTTCTGGAAATCATATCTGTTTGTAAAAATGTGGGAATCACCCTTAGATTTCTGGGTTAGGGTTAGGGTTAGGGTTAGGATAGGGGGTAAAAGCCACTTTTGGGCCACCGGCCCAAAAGTGGTTAGGGTTAGGGTTAGGGTTAGTTGTTTGATGCTATCTCGATGAACCCCCTACCCTGGTCCGACGACTGGGCAGTTTACAGGGTTCAAAGGCAATGCACTGGCCGGCGCACGTCGTCCGCATCTCTCCGTTCCATTTCCGCACCATCCCTTAGTAAAACAAAGTTCATAACAAAATGGAGACACCCTCAGAGTACTGGAAAAATTATTTTGTAAAAATATGGGAACTCCCCTTTAAGTTCTGGAGAAAAAAGGTGTGTTCCTGTGTGTTTGTAAAATTGTGGGGACCTCCCTTAGAGTTCTGGAAATAATATGTCTTTGTAAAAACGTGGGAACCTCCTTTAGAGTTCTGGAAATCATATCTGTTTGTAAAAATGTGGGAATCACCCTTAGATTTCTGGAAATATCTGTTTGTACAAAAGTGGGAACCTCCTTTAGAGTTCTGGAAATCATATCTGTTTGTAAAAATGTGGGAATCACCCTTAGATTTCTGGAAATATCTGTTTGTACAAAAGTGGGAACCACCCTTAGATCTCTGAAAGTAACGTGTTTGTAAAAAAGTGGGAACCACCCTTAGATTTCTGGAAAAAATATATATATACAAAAATATATAATAAAATAATGTTTGTAAAAATTTGGGAGCCTCCCTCAGAGTTCTGGAAAAACATTTTTGTAAAAAAATGTAAAAAAGTGGAGAAGGTTTGAGAAGGGACAGGGTCAGGGAGAGGTGTCTGGACGGACAGCGCTTTCCCCCGCCGGACCGGGCTGTTACCCTGTCCCTCTCACTCCCACGCAGTGCGAGGGAAGGAAAGAGAAGGATGGAGTCCTTTATAGTTCTGAAAAAAATTGTAAAAAAATTGTGAAAAAAATGTGGAGAAGGGACAGGGCCAGGGAGAGGTGTCGGGACGGACAGAACTCTCCCCCGCCGGACCGGGCTGTTACCCTGTCCCTCTCACTCCCACGCTGTGCGAGGGAAGGAAAGAGAAGGATGGAATCCTGAATTTCCTGGTGCGATCCAAGTCAGGGTGAGGTTGGGGTTAAGGTTAGGGTGGGTTTGGGTTAGGGTTAGGGTTACGGTGGGGGGAAGGGTTAAGGTTAGGATTTGGGAAAGGGTTAGGGTTAGGTTTATGGTGGGGGGAAGGGTTAAGGTTAGGATTTGGGAAAGGGTTAGGGTTAGGTTGGGGAAGGGTTAGGGTTCTGGTGGGGGAAAGGGTTAAGGTTAGGATTTGGGAAAGGGTTAGGGTTAGGTTGGGGAAGGGTTAGGGTTCGGTGGGGGAAGGGTTAAGGTTAGGATTTGGGAAAGGGTTAGGGTTAGGTTGGGGAAAGGTTATGGTGGGGGGAAGGGTTAAGGTTAGGATTTGGGAAAGGGTTAGGGTTAGGTTGGGGAAGGGGTATGGTTATGGTGGGGGGAAGGGTTAAGGTTAGGGTTAGGGTTAGGGTTAGGGTTAGGGTTAGGGTTAGGGTTAGGATAGGGGGTTAGGGTTAGGGTTAGGGTTAGGGTTAGGGTTAGGGTTAGGGTTAGGGTTAGGGTTAGATTAAGGGGGTAAAATGAGGTAAGGGTAAATTACCCTTCCGCTAATAACTTTTGATAGGAAGGTCCTAGAGCTTCGAAACCTGGTCGCGTCACACCTATTTCGGGGTCTAGCCTTCCAACGAGCCCGCCCTCGACCTTCTACGACTTTGGGAAGTGGGAGAAAATCTCAGAAAAAAGGGTTAGGGTTAGGGTTAGGGTTAGGGTTAGGGTTAGGGTTAGGGTTAGGGTTAGGTTAGGGTTAGGGTTAGGGTTAGGGTTAGGGTTAGGGTTAGGGTTAGGGTAGGGTTAGGGTTAGGATAGGGCAAGAGTGCCACTTTGGAATCTTTGATTTGACCCCCTAAACAGTGGATCATTTGCTCTACACTTCGGCTACCCCCCCATTTTCATGTACCCTGATTCCAGGAATACTAATGAGGAAGGGGTGGGACCTTGTCTTCTCGTCCAATCAGCGAAAAGCAAGTTCAAAGGTCTGTAACTTTTGCTAGGAGTGGATCATTTGCTCATGGATGGTACCGTTGGAAAGCTCGTGGTCGTATTATGTCCGACGGAAGCTGTTTCCAAGTCTCTACGACCTTCCGTTCGGAAGTTATGACCGGAAATGTATATCGCATTGAAAATGAATGGAGCGATAATTTCCTTAAATTTGACTAAGTGTTTTGGTGAAAAAAGTTCCCCCAGAAAGTGTTTAGGAGCACGTTTTAGGCAATTTGGAGTCGATACGTACCTATAAACAAAGTTTTTTTGGGAAAAAATAATTGTGAAATTTGACGAAAATTTCCTTAAATTTGACTAAGTGTTTTGGTGAAAAAGGTTCACCCAGAAAGTAGTTAGGAGCACGTTTCAGGCCATTTGGAGTCGATAGGTACCTATATTAAACAAACTTCTTTTGGGAAAAATACTTGTAAATTTTCTAAGATTTTCACTAAGTCAACTGTTTGAGTTCAGGCAAGTCCCCAGGAGATGGTTAGGTTCAGTACAACTGCACAGGGAGAGGTTAAGATAAAGAGAAAGTGGACTCTCTGGTCGTGCCCTAGTGGTCCTGTGGACTCTGGGGATTGGGTCAGGGTTAGGGTTAGGGTTAGGGTTAGGGTTAGGGTTTAGGGTTAGGGTTAGGGTTAGGGTTAGGGTTAGGGTTAGATTAAGGGGGTAAAATGAGGTATGGGCTATAGCCCATTCGCTAATAACTTTTGATAGGAAGGTCCTATAGCTTAGGGTTAGGGTTAGGGTTAGGGTTAGGGTTAGGGTTAGGGTTAGGGTTAGGGTTAGGGTTAGGGTTAGGGTTAGGATAGGGCAAGAGTGCCACTTTGGAATCTTTGATTTGACCCCCTAAACAGTGGATCATTTGCTCTACACTTCGGCTACCCCCCCATTTTCATGTACCCTGATTCCAGGAATACTAATGAGGAAGGGGTGGGACCTTGTCTTCTCGTCCAATCAGCGAAAAGCAAGTTCAAAGGTCTGTAACTTTTGCTAGGAGTGGATCATTTGCTCATGGATGGTACCGTTGGAAAGCTCGTGGTCGTATTATGTCCGACGGAAGCTGTTTCCAAGTCTCTACGACCTTCCGTTCGGAAGTTATGACCGGAAATGTATATCGCATTGAAAATGAATGGAGCGATAATTTCCTTAAATTTGACTAAGTGTTTTGGTGAAAAAAGTTCCCCCAGAAAGTGTTTAGGAGCACGTTTTAGGCAATTTGGAGTCGATACGTACCTATAAACAAAGTTTTTTTGGGAAAAAATAATTGTGAAATTTGACGAAAATTTCCTTAAATTTGACTAAGTGTTTTGGTGAAAAAGGTTCACCCAGAAAGTAGTTAGGAGCACGTTTCAGGCCATTTGGAGTCGATAGGTACCTATATTAAACAAACTTCTTTTGGGAAAAATACTTGTAAATTTTCTAAGATTTTCACTAAGTCAACTGTTTGAGTTCAGGCAAGTCCCCAGGAGATGGTTAGGTTCAGTACAACTGCACAGGGAGAGGTTAAGATAAAGAGAAAGTGGACTCTCTGGTCGTGCCCTAGTGGTCCTGTGGACTCTGGGGATTGGGTCAGGGTTAGGGTTAGGGTTAGGGTTAGGGTTAGGGTTTAGGGTTAGGGTTAGGGTTAGGGTTAGGGTTAGGGTTAGATTAAGGGGGTAAAATGAGGTATGGGCTATAGCCCATTCGCTAATAACTTTTGATAGGAAGGTCCTATAGCTTAGGGTTAGGGTTAGGGTTAGGGTTAGGGTTAGGGTTAGGGTTAGGGTTAGGGTTAGGGTTAGGGTTAGGGTTAGGATAGGGCAAGAGTGCCACTTTGGAATCTTAGGGTTAGGGTTAGGGTTAGGGTTAGGGTTAGGGTTAGGGTTAGGGTTAGGGTTAGGGTTAGGGTTAGGGTTAGGGTTAGGGTTAGGGTTAGGGTTAGGGTTAGGGTTAGGGTTAGGGTTAGGGTTAGGGTTAGGGTTAGGGTTAGGGTTAGGGTTAGGGTTAGGGTTAGGGTTAGGGTTAGGGTTAGGGTTAGGGTTAGGGTTAGGGTTAGGGTTAGGGTTAGGGTTAGGGTTAGGGTTAGGGTTAGGGTTAGGGTTAGGGTTAGGGTTAGGGTTAGGGTTAGGGTTAGGGTTAGGGTTAGGGTTAGGGTTAGGGTTAGGGTTAGGGTTAGGGTTAGGGTTAGGGTTAGGGTTAGGGTTAGGGTTAGGGTTAGGGTTAGGGTTAGGGTTAGGGTTAGGGTTAGGGTTAGGGTTAGGGTTAGGGTTAGGGTTAGGGTTAGGGTTAGGATAGGGCAAGAGTGCCACTTTGGAATCTTTGATTTGACCCCCTAAACAGTGGATCATTTGCTCTACACTTCGGCTACCCCCCCATTTTCATGTACCCTGATTCCAGGAATACTAATGAGGAAGGGGTGGGACCTTGTCTTCTCGTCCAATCAGCGAAAAGCAAGTTCAAAGGTCTGTAACTTTTGCTAGGAGTGGATCATTTGCTCATGGATGGTACCGTTGGAAAGCTCGTGGTCGTATTATGTCCGACGGAAGCTGTTTCCAAGTCTCTACGACCTTCCGTTCGGAAGTTATGACCGGAAATGTATATCGCATTGAAAATGAATGGAGCGATAATTTCCTTAAATTTGACTAAGTGTTTTGGTGAAAAAAGTTCCCCCAGAAAGTGTTTAGGAGCACGTTTTAGGCAATTTGGAGTCGATACGTACCTATAAACAAAGTTTTTTTGGGAAAAAATAATTGTGAAATTTGACGAAAATTTCCTTAAATTTGACTAAGTGTTTTGGTGAAAAAGGTTCACCCAGAAAGTAGTTAGGAGCACGTTTCAGGCCATTTGGAGTCGATAGGTACCTATATTAAACAAACTTCTTTTGGGAAAAATACTTGTAAATTTTCTAAGATTTTCACTAAGTCAACTGTTTGAGTTCAGGCAAGTCCCCAGGAGATGGTTAGGTTCAGTACAACTGCACAGGGAGAGGTTAAGATAAAGAGAAAGTGGACTCTCTGGTCGTGCCCTAGTGGTCCTGTGGACTCTGGGGATTGGGTCAGGGTTAGGGTTAGGGTTAGGGTTAGGGTTAGGGTTTAGGGTTAGGGTTAGGGTTAGGGTTAGGGTTAGGGTTAGATTAAGGGGGTAAAATGAGGTATGGGCTATAGCCCATTCGCTAATAACTTTTGATAGGAAGGTCCTATAGCTTAGGGTTAGGGTTAGGGTTAGGGTTAGGGTTAGGGTTAGGGTTAGGGTTAGGGTTAGGGTTAGGGTTAGGGTTAGGATAGGGCAAGAGTGCCACTTTGGAATCTTTGATTTGACCCCCTAAACAGTGGATCATTTGCTCTACACTTCGGCTACCCCCCCATTTTCATGTACCCTGATTCCAGGAATACTAATGAGGAAGGGGTGGGACCTTGTCTTCTCGTCCAATCAGCGAAAAGCAAGTTCAAAGGTCTGTAACTTTTGCTAGGAGTGGATCATTTGCTCATGGATGGTACCGTTGGAAAGCTCGTGGTCGTATTAGGGTTAGGGTTAGGGTTAGGGTTAGGGTTAGGGTTAGGGTTAGGGTTAGGGTTAGGGTTAGGGTTAGGGTTAGGGTTAGGATAGGGGGTAATAGCCACTTTTGAGCCGGCTCAAAGTTAGCTTAGCCTAGCTTAGCAAGCTAAAACTTGCTAACCAAGCTATAACTTAGCTTAGCATGGATATATAGGGCTCCTAGGTGATAGCTACTTCGCAAACGGTGTCGTTTTCGCGATTGGAGCAAAGGATCATGGGTAAAAAGTGTTTTTTTTGAATAACTTTTGATAGGAAGGTCGTAGAGCTTCGGAACCTGCTCGCGTCAGACATAATTAGGGGTCTAGCTTTCCAACGAGCCCACCCTCGACCTTCTACGACTTTGCGAAGTGGGAGAAAATCTAAAAAAAAAAAAAAAAAAAATCATATTTTTTATCTCAGCTTCTGAAGGTCTTAGAGACTCGTGGTTGGTCTTGTTGGAGAGCTAGACCCCTAAATATATCCGACGGATTCGGGTTTCGATGCTCTCCGACCTTCTGTTCTGGAGATATAGGGCAAAACGTCCCCCCATAGGAAATGAATGGAGCGAAAATTTCCTGAAATTTGACTAAGTGTTTTGGTGAAAAACGTACCCCCAGAAAGTTGTTAGGAGCACGTTTCAGGCCATTTGGAGTCGATAGGTACCTATTTTAAACATATTTTGTTTTTGAAAAATACTAATTCAACTGTTTGCGTTCAGGCAAGTCCCCAGGAGATGGTTAGGTTCAGTAGGGTTAGGGTTAGGGTTAGGGTTAGGGTTAGATGTTTGAAGCTCTCTCGATGAACCCCCTGCTTCGTCCGACGACTGGGCAGTTTGCAGGGTTCAAAGGCAATGCACTGGCCGACGCACGTCGTCCGCATCTCTCCGTTCCATTTTCGCACCATCCCTTAGTAAAACAAAGTTCATAACAAAATGGAGACTCCCTCAGAGTACTAGAAAAAATATTTTGTAAAAATATGGGAACTCCCCTTTAAGTTCTGAAAAAAATGTTTTGTGTGTTCCTGTGTGTTTGTAAAATTGTGGGGACCCCCCTTAGAGTTCTGGAAATAATGTCTTTGTAAAAACGTGGGAACCTCCTTTAGAGTTCTGGAAATCATATCTGTTTGTAACAATGTGGGAATCACCCTTAGATTTCTGGAAATATGTGTTTGTACAAAAGTGGGAACCACCCTTAGATCTCTGGAAATAATATGTGTTTGTAAAAAAGTGGGAACCACTCTTATATTTCTGAAAAAAAAAATATATATACCAAATATGTAATATAATAAAATAATGTTTGTAAAGATTTGGGAGCCTCCCTCAGATTTCTAGAAAAAAAATTGTAAAAAAATGTAAAAATGTGGAGGTTTGAGAAGGGACAGGGCCAGGGAGAGGTGTCTGGACGGACAGCGCTTTCCCCCGCCGGACCGGGCTGTTACCCTGTCCCTCTCACTCCCACGCAGTGCGAGGGAAGGAAAGAGAAGGATGGAGTCCTTTATAGTTCTGAAAAAAATTGTAAAAAAATTTGTGAAAAAAATGTGGAGAAGGGACAGGGCCAGGGAGAGGTGTTGGGACGGACAGAACTCTCCCCCGCCGGACCGGGCTGTTACCCTGTCCCTCTCACTCCCAGGGTTAGGGTTAGGGTTAGGGTTAGGGTTAGGGTTAGGGTTAGGGTTAGGGTTAGGGTTAGGATAGGGTTAGGGTTAGGGTTAGGGTTAGGGTTAGGGTTAGGGTTAGGGTTAGGGTTAGGGTTAGGGTTAGATTAAGGGGGTAAAATGAGGTAAGGGTAAATTACCCTTCCGCTAATAACTTTTGATAGGAAGGTCCTAGAGCTTCGAAACCTGGTCGCGTCACACCTATTTCGGGGTCTAGCCTTCCAACGAGCCCGCCCTCGACCTTCTACGACTTTGGGAAGTGGGAGAAAATCTCAGAAAAAAGGGTTAGGGTTAGGGTTAGGGTTAGGGTTAGGGTTAGGGTTAGGGTTAGGGTTAGGGTTAGGGTTAGGGTTAGGGTTAGGTTAGGGTTAGGGTTAGGGTTAGGGTTAGGGTTAGGGTTAGGGTTAGGGTAGGGTTAGGGTTAGGATAGGGCAAGAGTGCCACTTTGGAATCTTTGATTTGACCCCCTAAACAGTGGATCATTTGCTCTACACTTCGGCTACCCCCCCATTTTCATGTACCCTGATTCCAGGAATACTAATGAGGAAGGGGTGGGACCTTGTCTTCTCGTCCAATCAGCGAAAAGCAAGTTCAAAGGTCTGTAACTTTTGCTAGGAGTGGATCATTTGCTCATGGATGGTACCGTTGGAAAGCTCGTGGTCGTATTATGTCCGACGGAAGCTGTTTCCAAGTCTCTACGACCTTCCGTTCGGAAGTTATGACCGGAAATGTATATCGCATTGAAAATGAATGGAGCGATAATTTCCTTAAATTTGACTAAGTGTTTTGGTGAAAAAAGTTCCCCCAGAAAGTGTTTAGGAGCACGTTTTAGGCAATTTGGAGTCGATACGTACCTATAAACAAAGTTTTTTTGGGAAAAAATAATTGTGAAATTTGACGAAAATTTCCTTAAATTTGACTAAGTGTTTTGGTGAAAAAGGTTCACCCAGAAAGTAGTTAGGAGCACGTTTCAGGCCATTTGGAGTCGATAGGTACCTATATTAAACAAACTTCTTTTGGGAAAAATACTTGTAAATTTTCTAAGATTTTCACTAAGTCAACTGTTTGAGTTCAGGCAAGTCCCCAGGAGATGGTTAGGTTCAGTACAACTGCACAGGGAGAGGTTAAGATAAAGAGAAAGTGGACTCTCTGGTCGTGCCCTAGGGTTAGGGTTAGGGTTAGGGTTAGGGTTAGGGTTAGGGTTAGGGTTAGGGTTAGGGTTAGGGTTAGGGTTAGGGTTAGGGTTAGGGTTAGGGTTAGGGTTAGGGTTAGGGTTAGGGTTAGGGTTAGGGTTAGGGTTAGGGTTAGGGTTAGGGTTAGGGTTAGGGTTAGGGTTAGGGTTAGGGTTAGGGTTAGGGTTAGGGTTAGGGTTAGGGTTAGGGTTAGGGTTAGGGTTAGGGTTAGGGTTAGGGTTAGGGTTAGGGTTAGGGTTAGGGTTAGGGTTAGGGTTAGGGTTAGGGTTAGGGTTAGGGTTAGGGTTAGGGTTAGGGTTAGGGTTAGGGTTAGGGTTAGGGTTAGGGTTAGGGTTAGGGTTAGGGTTAGGGTTAGGGTTAGGGTTAGGGTTAGGGTTAGGGTTAGGGTTAGGGTTAGGGTTAGGGTTAGGGTTAGGGTTAGGGTTAGGGTTAGGGTTAGGGTTAGGGTTAGGGTTAGGGTTAGGGTTAGGGTTAGGGTTAGGGTTAGGGTTAGGGTTAGGGTTAGGGTTAGGGTTAGGGTTAGGGTTAGGGTTAGGGTTAGGGTTAGGGTTAGGGTTAGGGTTAGGGTTAGGGTTAGGGTTAGGGTTAGGGTTAGGGTTAGGGTTAGGGTTAGGGTTAGGGTTAGGGTTAGGGTTAGGGTTAGGGTTAGGGTTAGGGTTAGGGTTAGGGTTAGGGTTAGGGTTAGGGTTAGGGTTAGGGTTAGGGTTAGGGTTAGGGTTAGGGTTAGGGTTAGGGTTAGGGTTAGGGTTAGGGTTAGGGTTAGGGTTAGGGTTAGGGTTAGGGTTAGGGTTAGGGTTAGGGTTAGGGTTAGGGTTAGGGTTAGGGTTAGGGTTAGGGTTAGGGTTAGGGTTAGGGTTAGGGTTAGGGTTAGGGTTAGGGTTAGGGTTAGGGTTAGGGTTAGGGTTAGGGTTAGGGTTAGGGTTAGGGTTAGGGTTAGGATAAGGCAAGAGTGCCACTTTGGAATCTTTGATTTGACCCCCTAAACAGTGGATCATTTGCTTGAAACTTCGGCTACCCCCCCATTTTCATGTACCCTGATTCCAGGAATGCTAATGAGGAAGGGGTGGGACCTTGTCTTCTCGTCCAATCAGCGAAAAGCAAGTTCAAAGGTCTGTAACTTTTGCTAGGAGTGGATCATTTGCTCATGGATGGTACCGTTGGAAAGCTCGTGGTCGTATTATGTTCGACGGAAGCAGTTTCCAAGTCTCTACGACCTTCCGTTCGGAAGTTATGACCGGAAATGTGTATCGCATTGAAAATGAATGGAGCGATAATTTCCTGAAATTTGACTAAGTGTTTTGGTGAAAAAAGTTCCCCCAGAAAGTGTTTAGGAGCACGTTTTAGGCCATTTGGAGTCGATACGTACCTATAAACAAAGTTTTTTTGGGAAAAAATAATTGTGAAATTTGACGAAAATTTCCTGAAATTTGACTAAGTGTTTTGGTGAAAAAGGTTCACCCAGAAAGTTAGGGTTAGGGTAGGGGGTAATAGCCACTTTTGAGCCGGCTCAAAGTTAGCGGGTTAGGGTTAGGGTTAGTTGTTTGATGCTATCTCGATGAACCCCCTACCCTGGTCCGACGACTGGGCAGTTTACAGGGTTCAAAGGCAATGCACTGGCCGGCGCACGTCGTCCGCATCTCTCCGTTCCATTTGCGCACCATCCCTTAGTAAAACAAAGTTCATAACAAAATGGAGACACCCTCAGAGTACTGGAAAAATTATTTTGTAAAAATATGGGAACTCCCCTTTAAGTTCTGGAGAAAAAAGGTGTGTTCCTGTGTGTTTGTAAAATTGTGGGGACCTCCCTTAGAGTTCTGGAAATAATATGTCTTTGTAAAAACGTGGGAACCTCCTTTAGAGTTCTGGAAATCATATCTGTTTGTAAAAATGTGGGAATCACCCTTAGATTTCTGGAAATATCTGTTTGTACAAAAGTGGGAACCTCCTTTAGAGTTCTGGAAATCATATCTGTTTGTAAAAATGTGGGAATCACCCTTAGATTTCTGGGTTAGGGTTAGGGTTAGGGTTAGGATAGGGGGTAAAAGCCACTTTTGGGCCACCGGCCCAAAAGTGGTTAGGGTTAGGGTTAGGGTTAGTTGTTTGATGCTATCTCGATGAACCCCCTACCCTGGTCCGACGACTGGGCAGTTTACAGGGTTCAAAGGCAATGCACTGGCCGGCGCACGTCGTCCGCATCTCTCCGTTCCATTTCCGCACCATCCCTTAGTAAAACAAAGTTCATAACAAAATGGAGACACCCTCAGAGTACTGGAAAAATTATTTTGTAAAAATATGGGAACTCCCCTTTAAGTTCTGGAGAAAAAAGGTGTGTTCCTGTGTGTTTGTAAAATTGTGGGGACCTCCCTTAGAGTTCTGGAAATAATATGTCTTTGTAAAAACGTGGGAACCTCCTTTAGAGTTCTGGAAATCATATCTGTTTGTAAAAATGTGGGAATCACCCTTAGATTTCTGGAAATATCTGTTTGTACAAAAGTGGGAACCTCCTTTAGAGTTCTGGAAATCATATCTGTTTGTAAAAATGTGGGAATCACCCTTAGATTTCTGGAAATATCTGTTTGTACAAAAGTGGGAACCACCCTTAGATCTCTGAAAGTAACGTGTTTGTAAAAAAGTGGGAACCACCCTTAGATTTCTGGAAAAAATATATATATACAAAAATATATAATAAAATAATGTTTGTAAAAATTTGGGAGCCTCCCTCAGAGTTCTGGAAAAACATTTTTGTAAAAAAATGTAAAAAAGTGGAGAAGGTTTGAGAAGGGACAGGGTCAGGGAGAGGTGTCTGGACGGACAGCGCTTTCCCCCGCCGGACCGGGCTGTTACCCTGTCCCTCTCACTCCCACGCAGTGCGAGGGAAGGAAAGAGAAGGATGGAGTCCTTTATAGTTCTGAAAAAAATTGTAAAAAAATTGTGAAAAAAATGTGGAGAAGGGACAGGGCCAGGGAGAGGTGTCGGGACGGACAGAACTCTCCCCCGCCGGACCGGGCTGTTACCCTGTCCCTCTCACTCCCACGCTGTGCGAGGGAAGGAAAGAGAAGGATGGAATCCTGAATTTCCTGGTGCGATCCAAGTCAGGGTGAGGTTGGGGTTAAGGTTAGGGTGGGTTTGGGTTAGGGTTAGGGTTACGGTGGGGGGAAGGGTTAAGGTTAGGATTTGGGAAAGGGTTAGGGTTAGGTTTATGGTGGGGGGAAGGGTTAAGGTTAGGATTTGGGAAAGGGTTAGGGTTAGGTTGGGGAAGGGTTAGGGTTCTGGTGGGGGAAAGGGTTAAGGTTAGGATTTGGGAAAGGGTTAGGGTTAGGTTGGGGAAGGGTTAGGGTTCGGTGGGGGAAGGGTTAAGGTTAGGATTTGGGAAAGGGTTAGGGTTAGGTTGGGGAAAGGTTATGGTGGGGGGAAGGGTTAAGGTTAGGATTTGGGAAAGGGTTAGGGTTAGGTTGGGGAAGGGGTATGGTTATGGTGGGGGGAAGGGTTAAGGTTAGGGTTAGGGTTAGGGTTAGGGTTAGGGTTAGGGTTAGGGTTAGGATAGGGGGTTAGGGTTAGGGTTAGGGTTAGGGTTAGGGTTAGGGTTAGGGTTAGGGTTAGGGTTAGATTAAGGGGGTAAAATGAGGTAAGGGTAAATTACCCTTCCGCTAATAACTTTTGATAGGAAGGTCCTAGAGCTTCGAAACCTGGTCGCGTCACACCTATTTCGGGGTCTAGCCTTCCAACGAGCCCGCCCTCGACCTTCTACGACTTTGGGAAGTGGGAGAAAATCTCAGAAAAAAGGGTTAGGGTTAGGGTTAGGGTTAGGGTTAGGGTTAGGGTTAGGGTTAGGGTTAGGTTAGGGTTAGGGTTAGGGTTAGGGTTAGGGTTAGGGTTAGGGTTAGGGTAGGGTTAGGGTTAGGATAGGGCAAGAGTGCCACTTTGGAATCTTTGATTTGACCCCCTAAACAGTGGATCATTTGCTCTACACTTCGGCTACCCCCCCATTTTCATGTACCCTGATTCCAGGAATACTAATGAGGAAGGGGTGGGACCTTGTCTTCTCGTCCAATCAGCGAAAAGCAAGTTCAAAGGTCTGTAACTTTTGCTAGGAGTGGATCATTTGCTCATGGATGGTACCGTTGGAAAGCTCGTGGTCGTATTATGTCCGACGGAAGCTGTTTCCAAGTCTCTACGACCTTCCGTTCGGAAGTTATGACCGGAAATGTATATCGCATTGAAAATGAATGGAGCGATAATTTCCTTAAATTTGACTAAGTGTTTTGGTGAAAAAAGTTCCCCCAGAAAGTGTTTAGGAGCACGTTTTAGGCAATTTGGAGTCGATACGTACCTATAAACAAAGTTTTTTTGGGAAAAAATAATTGTGAAATTTGACGAAAATTTCCTTAAATTTGACTAAGTGTTTTGGTGAAAAAGGTTCACCCAGAAAGTAGTTAGGAGCACGTTTCAGGCCATTTGGAGTCGATAGGTACCTATATTAAACAAACTTCTTTTGGGAAAAATACTTGTAAATTTTCTAAGATTTTCACTAAGTCAACTGTTTGAGTTCAGGCAAGTCCCCAGGAGATGGTTAGGTTCAGTACAACTGCACAGGGAGAGGTTAAGATAAAGAGAAAGTGGACTCTCTGGTCGTGCCCTAGTGGTCCTGTGGACTCTGGGGATTGGGTCAGGGTTAGGGTTAGGGTTAGGGTTAGGGTTAGGGTTTAGGGTTAGGGTTAGGGTTAGGGTTAGGGTTAGGGTTAGATTAAGGGGGTAAAATGAGGTATGGGCTATAGCCCATTCGCTAATAACTTTTGATAGGAAGGTCCTATAGCTTAGGGTTAGGGTTAGGGTTAGGGTTAGGGTTAGGGTTAGGGTTAGGGTTAGGGTTAGGGTTAGGGTTAGGGTTAGGATAGGGCAAGAGTGCCACTTTGGAATCTTTGATTTGACCCCCTAAACAGTGGATCATTTGCTCTACACTTCGGCTACCCCCCCATTTTCATGTACCCTGATTCCAGGAATACTAATGAGGAAGGGGTGGGACCTTGTCTTCTCGTCCAATCAGCGAAAAGCAAGTTCAAAGGTCTGTAACTTTTGCTAGGAGTGGATCATTTGCTCATGGATGGTACCGTTGGAAAGCTCGTGGTCGTATTATGTCCGACGGAAGCTGTTTCCAAGTCTCTACGACCTTCCGTTCGGAAGTTATGACCGGAAATGTATATCGCATTGAAAATGAATGGAGCGATAATTTCCTTAAATTTGACTAAGTGTTTTGGTGAAAAAAGTTCCCCCAGAAAGTGTTTAGGAGCACGTTTTAGGCAATTTGGAGTCGATACGTACCTATAAACAAAGTTTTTTTGGGAAAAAATAATTGTGAAATT
Organism: Cololabis saira; assembly: GCF_033807715.1. NCBI lineage: Eukaryota > Metazoa > Chordata > Actinopteri > Beloniformes > Belonidae > Cololabis > Cololabis saira. Next base: position 4,240 of record NW_026906278.1, on the reverse strand, counting down.
TGACGAAAATTTCCTTAAATTTGACTAAGTGTTTTGGTGAAAAAGGTTCACCCAGAAAGTAGTTAGGAGCACGTTTCAGGCCATTTGGAGTCGATAGGTACCTATATTAAACAAACTTCTTTTGGGAAAAATACTTGTAAATTTTCTAAGATTTTCACTAAGTCAACTGTTTGAGTTCAGGCAAGTCCCCAGGAGATGGTTAGGTTCAGTACAACTGCACAGGGAGAGGTTAAGATAAAGAGAAAGTGGACTCTCTGGTCGTGCCCTAGTGGTCCTGTGGACTCTGGGGATTGGGTCAGGGTTAGGGTTAGGGTTAGGGTTAGGGTTAGGGTTTAGGGTTAGGGTTAGGGTTAGGGTTAGGGTTAGGGTTAGATTAAGGGGGTAAAATGAGGTATGGGCTATAGCCCATTCGCTAATAACTTTTGATAGGAAGGTCCTATAGCTTAGGGTTAGGGTTAGGGTTAGGGTTAGGGTTAGGGTTAGGGTTAGGGTTAGGGTTAGGGTTAGGGTTAGGGTTAGGATAGGGCAAGAGTGCCACTTTGGAATCTTAGGGTTAGGGTTAGGGTTAGGGTTAGGGTTAGGGTTAGGGTTAGGGTTAGGGTTAGGGTTAGGGTTAGGGTTAGGGTTAGGGTTAGGGTTAGGGTTAGGGTTAGGGTTAGGGTTAGGGTTAGGGTTAGGGTTAGGGTTAGGGTTAGGGTTAGGGTTAGGGTTAGGGTTAGGGTTAGGGTTAGGGTTAGGGTTAGGGTTAGGGTTAGGGTTAGGGTTAGGGTTAGGGTTAGGGTTAGGGTTAGGGTTAGGGTTAGGGTTAGGGTTAGGGTTAGGGTTAGGGTTAGGGTTAGGGTTAGGGTTAGGGTTAGGGTTAGGGTTAGGGTTAGGGTTAGGGTTAGGGTTAGGGTTAGGGTTAGGGTTAGGGTTAGGGTTAGGGTTAGGGTTAGGGTTAGGGTTAGGGTTAGGGTTAGGGTTAGGGTTAGGGTTAGGGTTAGGGTTAGGGTTAGGGTTAGGGTTAGGGTTAGGGTTAGGGTTAGGGTTAGGGTTAGGGTTAGGGTTAGGGTTAGGGTTAGGGTTAGGGTTAGGGTTAGGGTTAGGGTTAGGGTTAGGGTTAGGGTTAGGGTTAGGGTTAGGGTTAGGGTTAGGGTTAGGGTTAGGGTTAGGGTTAGGGTTAGGGTTAGGGTTAGGGTTAGGGTTAGGGTTAGGGTTAGGGTTAGGGTTAGGGTTAGGGTTAGGGTTAGGGTTAGGGTTAGGGTTAGGGTTAGGGTTAGGGTTAGGGTTAGGGTTAGGGTTAGGGTTAGGGTTAGGGTTAGGGTTAGGGTTAGGGTTAGGGTTAGGGTTAGGGTTAGGGTTAGGGTTAGGGTTAGGGTTAGGGTTAGGGTTAGGGTTAGGGTTAGGGTTAGGGTTAGGGTTAGGGTTAGGGTTAGGGTTAGGGTTAGGGTTAGGGTTAGGGTTAGGGTTAGGGTTAGGGTTAGGGTTAGGGTTAGGGTTAGGGTTAGGGTTAGGGTTAGGGTTAGGGTTAGGGTTAGGGTTAGGGTTAGGGTTAGGGTTAGGGTTAGGGTTAGGGTTAGGGTTAGGGTTAGGGTTAGGGTTAGGGTTAGGGTTAGGGTTAGGGTTAGGGTTAGGGTTAGGGTTAGGGTTAGGGTTAGGGTTAGGGTTAGGGTTAGGGTTAGGGTTAGGGTTAGGGTTAGGGTTAGGGTTAGGGTTAGGGTTAGGGTTAGGGTTAGGGTTAGGGTTAGGGTTAGGGTTAGGGTTAGGGTTAGGGTTAGGGTTAGGGTTAGGGTTAGGGTTAGGGTTAGGGTTAGGGTTAGGGTTAGGGTTAGGGTTAGGGTTAGGGTTAGGGTTAGGGTTAGGGTTAGGGTTAGGGTTAGGGTTAGGGTTAGGGTTAGGGTTAGGGTTAGGGTTAGGGTTAGGGTTAGGGTTAGGGTTAGGGTTAGGGTTAGGGTTAGGGTTAGGGTTAGGGTTAGGGTTAGGGTTAGGGTTAGGGTTAGGGTTAGGGTTAGGGTTAGGGTTAGGGTTAGGGTTAGGGTTAGGGTTAGGGTTAGGGTTAGGGTTAGGGTTAGGGTTAGGGTTAGGGTTAGGGTTAGGGTTAGGGTTAGGGTTAGGGTTAGGGTTAGGGTTAGGGTTAGGGTTAGGGTTAGGGTTAGGGTTAGGGTTAGGGTTAGGGTTAGGGTTAGGGTTAGGGTTAGGGTTAGGGTTAGGGTTAGGGTTAGGGTTAGGGTTAGGGTTAGGGTTAGGGTTAGGGTTAGGGTTAGGGTTAGGGTTAGGGTTAGGGTTAGGGTTAGGGTTAGGGTTAGGGTTAGGGTTAGGGTTAGGGTTAGGGTTAGGGTTAGGGTTAGGGTTAGGGTTAGGGTTAGGGTTAGGGTTAGGGTTAGGGTTAGGGTTAGGGTTAGGGTTAGGGTTAGGGTTAGGGTTAGGGTTAGGGTTAGGGTTAGGGTTAGGGTTAGGGTTAGGGTTAGGGTTAGGGTTAGGGTTAGGGTTAGGGTTAGGGTTAGGGTTAGGGTTAGGGTTAGGGTTAGGGTTAGGGTTAGGGTTAGGGTTAGGGTTAGGGTTAGGGTTAGGGTTAGGGTTAGGGTTAGGGTTAGGGTTAGGGTTAGGGTTAGGGTTAGGGTTAGGGTTAGGGTTAGGGTTAGGGTTAGGGTTAGGGTTAGGGTTAGGGTTAGGGTTAGGGTTAGGGTTAGGGTTAGGGTTAGGGTTAGGGTTAGGGTTAGGGTTAGGGTTAGGGTTAGGGTTAGGGTTAGGGTTAGGGTTAGGGTTAGGGTTAGGGTTAGGGTTAGGGTTAGGGTTAGGGTTAGGGTTAGGGTTAGGGTTAGGGTTAGGGTTAGGGTTAGGGTTAGGGTTAGGGTTAGGGTTAGGGTTAGGGTTAGGGTTAGGGTTAGGGTTAGGGTTAGGGTTAGGGTTAGGGTTAGGGTTAGGGTTAGGGTTAGGGTTAGGGTTAGGGTTAGGGTTAGGGTTAGGGTTAGGGTTAGGGTTAGGGTTAGGGTTAGGGTTAGGGTTAGGGTTAGGGTTAGGGTTAGGGTTAGGGTTAGGGTTAGGGTTAGGGTTAGGGTTAGGGTTAGGGTTAGGGTTAGGGTTAGGGTTAGGGTTAGGGTTAGGGTTAGGGTTAGGGTTAGGGTTAGGGTTAGGGTTAGGGTTAGGGTTATGGTTCGGGTTAGGTATAGGGTTAGGGTTAGGGTTGGTTAGTGTTTAGGGTTAGGTATCGTGTTAGGTTTAGGATTGGTTAGGTTACGGGTATATGTTACTTTTAGTTTCTAGTGTTAGTTTAAGTGATAAGTGATAGTTGTATATGGATAGTATAGGTTATAGGGTACTTTATAGTTTAGAGGTTATTGTTAGTTTTAGTTTACTGTTTATTTTTACTGGTTATGTCTTGTGTTAATGTTACTGGTTAAGTGTTCTCTTATTATGTATATTTATAGGTAAAGTGAATATTTTCGTTTAATGTTAAATTACTTTACTGGGATATTTTTAATGTTATGTTTTATGGTTATGGTAAAGGTATAGTTAATGTTATGGTATTAGTGATATGTTATCTGTTATTGTATATGTGTTATGTTAAGTTTTATGTTTAACTGTTTATGTATATGATAAGTTTCTTTAACTTTAACTTTGTAAGTTATAAATTTTTCTTTATATTTAATAGTTATCTGTAATTTATCTTATACTTTATCTTAAATTTAATTTACTTTAAATTTAACTTTAAATTTAATTTAACTTTTAATTTAATCTTTAACTTTAAATTTAACTTCTATAATTTAACTTTAACTTAAATTAACTTTAACTTTAACTTTAAATTTAACTTTAATTGAATATTTTAATTTTAATTTAATTTAAATTTAAATTTATCTTTAACTTTAACTTTACTTAACATTTAATTTAAACTTTAAATTTAACTTTAACTTTAACTTTAAACTTTAACTTTAACTTTAACTTAAACTTTAATATCTTAACTTTAACTTTAAACTTTAAACTTTAACTTTAACTTTAACTTTAACTTTAACTTTAAATTTAACTTTAACTTTAACTTTAACTTTAAACTTTAACTTTAACTTTAACTTTAAATTAACTTTAAATTTAACTTTAACTTTACTAAATTTAACTTTAACTTTAACTTTAACTTTAACTTAACTTTAACTTTAACTTTAATAACTTTAACTTTAACTTTAACTTTAACTTTAACTTTAACTTTAACTTTAAATTTAACTTTAACTTTAACTTTAACTTTAACTTTAACTTTAACTTTAACTTTAAC